>NW_022990526.1:1181432-1406432 GCF_902827175.1 Gymnodraco acuticeps
GGGTGGTCAGAAGGTGAAGGCAAAAAGAAAGGGAAGATGTGGGATGTAAATTGATTTCCTATAAATGGGAATGTGTATTTCCATCCTTGTCTGCCAGCTCGCCTAAGGTATTTCTCTGCCTTTTACATTGTGGGATACTACAGTGCATCCGGAAAGTATTCATACGCCTTAACTTTTTTCACATTTTGTTATGTTAAAGCCTTATTTCTGAATTGATTCAATTTATTTTTGTTCTCAATATCCCACACACAATACCCCATAATGACAAAGTGAAAACGTTTTAAAAGATTTTTTTGCAAACGTGTTAAAAATTATTTAATGAAATATCACATAAGTATTCACAACCTTTGCTTTGACACTGAAAATTGAGCTCAAGTGCATCCCGTTTCCACTGATCATCCTTGAAATGTTTCTGTAACTTGATTGGAGTCCACTTGTGGTAAATTAAATTGATTGGACATGACTTGGAAAAGAACACAGCTGTCTATATGAGGTCCCACAGTTGACAATGCATATCAGAGCACAAACCAAGGAATTGGTCACTTGTGAGCATACCCTTCACGCGATGGCAGAGCAAACAGGTACAGCGAACAGGTACAGCCAGGGCCGAGCCGAGACAATAAGTCAGGCCAGAAATTATACACCCAGCCAGGCAACTACCAGTTTTTTTTTGTGCCATTTTGCTGGATTTATTTGTCAATATTTACAGCGTTGCTGCCCATAGTGATAGCCCTATAGTTTAAATCTACTACCCAAAAATAAACATATGGAGATGGGTTACTATTTAAATAAAATGGTAAATGTATTTAGGAACCTGTCCATGTGATTTTAAGTGGGGGTGGACCTGAAATCCTCTATGGGGGTCCGGGGGCATGCCCCCCGCTAAGATTTGTATTTAAATGTTGGAGTTAAATGCATCAATCTGGTGCATTTTGAGGGGAAAATAAAGAGACTAGATCTATGGGAACAGAACACCTATATGAAACATAACTGTATACATTTCAATAATCATACAATCATGGCCATAACCAATAACATACCATATCCAATATGAAAACACACTGAAACTTGTGTATGTATTTATGTTTGGTTCATTTATAGTTGTGAGTGTGTCTGGGCTCCTGAATCAGCCTCTCCTGTCTCCCTTCTCTTTGAGGCACCAGCAAAGACTAGTTTTAGCTCTCAACAAGTTTTAAAAGTGTTTCTTACCTTTTTTCACCTAGTTAACTTTTTATTTTGTATTCATGCATATTTGACTAATCACTCCCCCCCTCAAATGGAAATATGTGTTTACATAAATGGTGACCAAACCGTTTGAGACCCACTGAGAACTTAGACTAAGTTAACTATCTAAACACTCAGAGAGTCCTTTACCTCACCTGAGCTGTAGTTATCCTGAGCTTGAATGACACACAGAGACCAATCAAGGGCTTTGATTTATGATCTGTATGACAGTGGCCATGTCGGCAGGCCACATCATGTAGACAGCCAGTCACCCTGTGTGAGGCAGACCCACATTTGCGGAGCGTTGCGTTCACAATACATACAAAACAGCGGTAATTAAAGTTTAAAAGTCTCACAAATGCTACAACTACTGTCACAAACTGGATGAATGTGAAGTATTTTGTTAAAGGAGGATTAAATGCGTAATTAAGGAGCACTATTGGAGTGACTTTGATGGTTATTGGACTCAGGATTAATTCATTTGGATTCCCGCTGTATGAAGACATTAAAGGACGCACAAGTGGAAACAATTCACAAAGGGATTAAACTGTTTAAAACACATGCTCAAAGTCAAAAAGTCAAAAGTCGTAAATAATCTACAAAATGGAGGAGACCGATCTGATCGGAGCAAGGCTGCAGTCGAATAGTCCATTCCTAATAACCTTCCTAACCGAGTGAAATTACCCGGAAGTCCCTCAGTGGCAGCCATGATAAGTGCCGTTCCAATTCTCTAGTCTAGATGATAGGAATGGAGGCTGCCCCACAATGCCTTGCAGCCGCAGCATTTGCCGTCACACAACAGTCGGCCGTTCACGGAAACAACCGATTATGACCGAGAAATTATATCATGAAAGTTACGGTGCTTATTAAGAATTTTAAAACGTATGTGGTAAATTGCCAAAGTGCTTTGTTTTGAACGTTCATCAGTATTATAATCAAAAAGAGAAATATGAACGTTAGTTTTTACTGAAATTATCAAATAAAGTCAGCATTTCACTGTGTCTACTAGGGGTGCAACAACTAATCGACTTAATCGATTAAAATCGATTACCAAATTAGTTGCCAACTAATTCAGTCCTCGATTCGTTGGTGACGTCATCACATGTGTTTTACGCGCTGTTAAGCTCCAACGTTATTGGTCTTTTTATCGGTACTGGAGACATTTAAAAAATATATGTCATGTATTATTGCTACATTATTATATCGCAGTTTTAGTGTCACCAACTCGTTTCTAATATGCAAAAAGACAAAAAAATTAGGGCTGTCAAGTTAACGCGTTAATAACGCGTTAACGCAAAAAAGAATTAACGCCACTAATTATTTTAACGCGATTAATGCATGTGTATTTTTTGTCCTCGGCCGCCCCGTAGTTTCAGAGCGCATCAAGTCTAAAATACCATCTACAAGCTAATGCTGACAGCCCCACTCCTGCCGCCCGCTTGCGGCAGACCACACTTCCACGCTCACCGGCAGGCACCGACTGGCCATCAGGAGGACCGGGAGGGTGTGTGTATCAGGGTTTCCGCTAGGATTTTTTCTCGCCGGTCAAATGTCCGGGCAGAATTTATTTTACCGGACACATTTGAAAATTACCGGTCATATTTCAATAATAATAATAAGAGTTGTGTAGCAGAGTTTCCGTTAGCAGGTAATTACCGGACTATGAGCAGATATGCTTCAGTTTAAAACTCAGTTCACGGGGCTCATTTTTATATTGCTTCAGTTTATAATCGTAACAGATCGAAAAATTCAGATTCATTTTTCAATAAATTATTCCACAAACAACAAACAACATAATTATTACATTCAAACAAACTACTTGTAGTAGATAACGTACATTATTCAAAAGTTTACATTAACTTTGAATAATAACACGGGAGAAACGGATCCTCTCTTTTCCCCTCTCCCTCTCTCTCTCTCCTGACAGCCCGTCAGTTTCTCATGCAGCTCGCTAAACAGAGGCGGGGCTTCAGGTGATTATGCAGAGCTGCGTGTCTCGGTCAGACTCAGCAGCTGATCTGATCTCTCTCTCGGGTCCGGTTACACTTCACTCGCGTTTATGTCCATATCGATGAGATCCAGCTCTCCTGATCGGCCTTTATAGAGATCACCGATCAAACTATTAAGAGTGAATATCGGCCGATAATGACCGGCGGCCGATCTATCGGAGCCTCCCTAATTATTACCAGACATTTTGACCGGCAGGTTTTGAATTTACCGGTTTTTAATACATTTTACCAGCTAAAAACCGGTAATTACCGGCTAACGGAAACCCTGGTGTGTATGTGTGGCACGAGCGAGCGAGAGAGACCTTACGTGTATTGTTGTTGTTAGCATCTGGTGCTAGCTAGCTGCGCTAACGGATATAAGGAGCTGTTTCAATGAAAACAGAGGAGCGACCTTTCGCCGACAACTGCGACGAGCACTTGATTTTATGCAGGAAGCCAGATAGTGGGACATTGTACGAAAAGTCAGCACACACACAACACACACACACACACACACACACACACACACACACACACACACACACACACACCCACACACACACAACACCACACACACACACACACACACACCACACACACACACACACACACACACACTTTGTATTGTATGAGAGAGGTTCCAGATTGAATTGAGGCAAATATTTGTAATGTTCAGAGGTTGTTGTGTTTAATATTCATGAGAATATTTGTCATTGTTCAAATGATAATAAAAATGTACATAAAGCATATTTGTCCACTCATATGTTGATAAGAGTATTAAAAACTTGAAAAATATTCCTCTAAGGTACATTTAGAACAGATACAAAATGTGCGATTAATTTGCGATTAATCGCGATTAACTATGGACAATCATGCGATTAAATATTTTAATCGACTGACAGCCCTAAAAAAAAATGCGTCTATGATGTATTTTCGATCTTTCCAATCCAGAAGAGAGATCTTTCTCTCCCCGTCTGTGTGCGAGGGGGCGGGGCAGTTTACACACACGCAGCTGCTACATCCAGCAACACACACACACGGAGGAGATGGCGGAGAGAACGCGCTCGGAGGTGTGGTTAAACTTTACCCGTCTCGATGTGGACAATGCTCGTTGCCAAAAGTGCAATAAGAGTTTAGCATGTAAGGGCGGTAACACGAACAATTTGTCTAAACATTTAGCAAAAGTGCACCACATTCAGACGGAGGAATGCACCGGGTTCGACCGTCTTTCTAGCAGCTCTGTAGCCCCATCCAGGAGGAACGTTTCCACGTCAGGTGTTATGTATGCTAGCAGCAACACACAGAGTTAACTCAATTATATAAACATGGGTTAATGATTAGAGGTAACTGAGTTATTTATTTTGTAGCTATTCTGTTTAAAGTTCTGTCATCACATTATTTAATACGATTTGTTAAAACACTGTTGTTTCTTTTGATGTGAAATATTATTTATTTAATTTAAATAAAAAGCAATGTTAATTTTGTTCAAAATGTGTTTAGTTAATTTAATAATATATGTATTTTTGAATCAAGTATTCATCTTTATTGTCTTCATTGTTAGTTTCCACATGCCTAAAACAACCTCAAGCTAAATCTAAAAGTTGATGGCTAAATAAGAGCGTTTGAGAAATTGTGCAAGGCATAATAGTCTGAATAGTCGATTAATCGTTTCATTAATCGATAGATTAATCGATTATCAAATTAGTCGTTTGTTCCAGTTTGAATGGTGATATACACAGTGATAGATGTTAAGGACTAACGTTTATAATAAATACATTTGTATTGATTTTAAGATCTTTTCATAGTTCATACAATCTTTGGGATCATTTGTATTAATTACCTTTTTGTATTAATTAAACATTTTTTTTAAAGTGCGCGCCCCCCAGGTTGGGAACCACTGCAGTAGACGATTCATACAGTATATGATTTGTGATGTGAGAGCGCTGTAATGTGTTTTTCAGCACTGCTGCTATTATAGTCATTCACACACCTCTCTGGATTCATAGGTTCAAAGAGAGGAAGGGGAATGAAGAGGTGGGAGCAAAATAAGTGAGAGGGTGAAGAAAAAGTGTGATAATGCATTTTTTTTAGATAATAACTGCATTGAATGCAGGGTTTATTATTCCAAAAATAATATTTAACAATATGGCAGGTTGTCTTCTGGGATACTCCCCAAAAAATGAAACAATACAAGTTTGCATGCTAATATGCTAGCCATTTAATGCATTTTCTTCTAGCATGTTGCAAAGCCTTTATAATCACACACATTTGATTGAAATAGCAATATCGACTAGTGCAATATTCAAATTGCAGGAAACACAATAAATGTGAGAGGCTAATTATGAGTTAATACACCATTGTGAATAAAGTATTGTGGAGGTGCAGCAATATCCCGGCAAATTAAATCACATTATACAGACTTGACAAAACACATTTGTTTGGTAAAGATCTTTCTTAAAAATGACACCATTATCATTTTAATATATTTTTTAATGATAATGACAATTATGATGCACACATTATCAATCCCTCCAACATTGAGACATATATCTACGTTGCAATATCAGTGAAATAATCGCAAGTGAGCTGCCCTAGTATAAAGTATGGTATAATTCTGTTTTTCTGTTTCTTACCTGAAATATATACATGCACATACAGTCAGTGTGGATTGTTTTCTGTTATGTATTGGCTTTGCGTACATTTACAATGCTGCTAATAAGACCTATTTTTTGCGTATACCTGAGGGATTGTAGCCTAAAACAAGACCCCAGTTAGGAATGCAATATCCCAAACTTTATTCCATGATTTACTAACCTCTCTCCACAGCAGCAGGGTTTCCCTCCAAAGTGTGAAACACAGTAATTCTGTCCCATGTCTACAGTTAGAGTTAGTTTTACAGTAATGAATGGCAGCAAATTGCATTACGAGTCACATGCTGAGTTGTGGCAATGCAACACTCTCAGAAGGCACAGTGTGGTTCACAGACTTTATGGAGACAGAAAGAAAGTACTTTTTCTGACTTTTCATAAATGTTGAATCAATGCATTTTGTGTCCTTCCATCAACTCTAATGGACATGTTTATTATCTGACTTTCCATAATTCCATTATATGTGGATATGTGTGTATGTGCATGACTCAAGGGTGCCCAGGGTCAGTGTTGATGTGCTGTATATGTTATCTGTTGACAGAGAGAAAGAATATTCATATGATTGATATTTTTGTTGTTGTGCCTTTTGCAAGAGAAAGATGAATACTAAGTTATAGATGAAGGCAGTCAGAATGATCAAGAGATCGATCTTGTTGTGTGTGTGAGTGTGTAGTGTGTTTGCATACACATACACAAGTGAGTGTGATTCATTTTATTTCTGCAGGCTGATTCAGGTAGAATTATTATTTGAATAAAGATGGCTTCTATTGGTTGGTTCATCATCAGGAAAGCTTCTGTCGGGATCCAGATGTAACTTCCCACAGTGACACTAAAGGTTCACTTTTTTATTTTGTTTTGTCTTTTTGTTTGTTGACTGTTGAAATAAGAATACTTATAAAGTCTACTAAAAGCAGAGCACAACTTCTAAACAGGATTATCATAAACGTTCATGTTCATTTAATTGTAGGAAGCCACAATCTGGATTGCTATTTACATTTGATTAATTATTCTACTCTACCTGTGGGTTCTTGTATTTCTCCAAATCCACTTAAGAGGTGTACAAGCTTAATTAACCGTGTTGTTTTTCTTTTCTTATGTGTGTTTGTTAGTGTGGACAGGATCCAGCAGCTAAGAAGAGAGTATCAGCAGGCGAGGAGAGAAGGAAGTGTGCCGCCGTATGAAGAACCAGACTTACGACGCAGAGGACATGAGAACGAAGTACACAGGGTGAGGAACTCACACACAAACACAGACACACACTCACACATACACGTGCAAGTCATGTGAATAGCCAGCCTCATCATCTCTCCGGCAGTGGCTCAGTCAGTAGGGGCTTGGACTGTGAGCCGTAGGGTTGCCGGTTCAAGTCCCCGAACAGACCTAAATATGGTCTGGTATGTGTGGACTGCTACTTGGAGAGGTCTCAGTTCACCTCCTGCCCTGCCGTGGTGCCCTTGAGCAAGGCACCGGACACCCCCCTTTCCCCCTCACTCCCATTGCTCCCCGGGCGCTGTACACTAGCTGCCCACTGCTCCTACTAGACTCCTGGTACTAGGATGGTTTAAATGCAGAGAACACATTTCACTGTGTGTGCTGTGTGCTCTGCATGTGTGACCATTAAAGAGGGTTTCATCCCTCCCATTCTATTCTATTCTAAATCTGACATTTATTCAAGCTTTCCTCAGTCTGTCAGGGTGTCCGCGGGGTCTTAAAAAGTATTAACAGTTGATAAATCAATTTAGCGAAAATTAAGGCTATTACACGGCATTTCATGCTGCTTCTTATTTTAAGTTTCGTTGCCTTGCTCCGCTCTGGGGGGGGGGGGGGAGTGTGTTGGGGCACAACTGATGGTGAAAGCTGGTTCGACAGACTCTAGAATCGCCACTGTCCCGACTCTCCCGATGTCCAATCCGTGCCTCCCCTGACTGCACGTCCCTGTCACACAACGCTGCAGTGCAGACTCTCTGCACGGAGGAGCCACGGAGGAGCCACAGAGGAGCCACAGAGGAGCCACAGAGGAGCCACGGAGGAGCCACGGAGTCCGGTCGATGCTGCTCCTCCAAGGAAGAGACACACGTTCACTAAGCCAAACTATATCCGGTCACAGAGATCTGCTATTTTAAAGTGAAGTCAACACATATCAACCCTAAATATAGTCTATATTAAGAACGAGAAAAGTCTTAACATACAATATGTTTTTTGTAAACAAATGTGCGAGGGTGATGACGTCAGAGCATCGTCCTATGTGCCGGGGCTTAGCCCCGGACAGCCCCGGCCCAATTTAACCACTGGGTATTTGTGAGGGAGCTCTTATATGGCTAAAGCTCACCAAAGTTTAATATATTTCATAGTTCAAAGTTTTGTAAATGTTTTTGTTTATTGGTCAAATACTGGTTTCTGAGGAGTTTTACTGGAATGAAAGAGCATAAAGTCTACAGAAGCAAAAAAGCAGCATACTGCATTAAACCTGACCTTGACAGAGAGGTTGAAGTTCATGTGGAGAGGAGGCTTCAGTAGTCTGTCTGTTGTATCTCTTGGGAACAATGCCTAAATCAAATACTACTTTCTAATGGTTTCTGCATTGGGTTGGTCTCACAATTCATTCTCTTGTGCTTTGTTCTATCTGAATTATGATAAGGAGTTATCACAAACTGTTTAGTTGTGCTATCTTACAATCAATACTAATAATAATAGTATATAGTAAATGTGAGGTAAAGTGTGTCGCCAATTTAACCGGTTAGAACTCGAAGTTGCGAATGAGGTCTTAAAATGTATGGAAAGGGTCTTAAAAAAGGTCTTAAAAGGTATTACATTTGACTTCAGGATTCCTGCATATGCCCTGTGTCCATCATCAGGTTGTCTTCCCATAAGGTAATTAGTGTAAATGTGTACCAAGAATTCCCTTCTTATTCCCAATTATCCATTAGGATAAGGATCACTGTTTTATTTGATTGTGATCAACTGTTGCTCTCAGTCTCAAGCTGCTCTTTGACGTGATGTTTCCTGTAGGCATTGGTAGAACTGAGGATACAGATGCAGAGAAGATAAATAGAGGTTTTACTCACTTTTCATCCTGCAGGTGCTGTTTTTCAAATCTCAGAACTATAATCACATTGTCACAGATCTACTCCTGAGCTCAGGTTGGCTGAGTCATGCTGGAAGGTTCTTAAAAAAAAAAAAGGCTTCCATAATTCCATAATTCCTTGACTCAGCTTACCGTCCATTGTAATATATCTACTGTCAGTTTAAATGTCTGTATATTAGTTTACATTTTATAATCATTCCGTTTTAGTTTTCTTCGCTCTATCTTGTCATCAGAAATATATTCATTTCATGGCTCTCGGTTACCATTATATCATGCAACAGTATGTTTCTTTAAGCCACTAAACATGTTTTATGGGTACATTGTTATTATAGCAGGTGCATAGCAAACCTGTCAAATGTTAACAGCTTAGCATTGGGCTAGTGATGTATACCTGGGTTTAAAATGCTCTGAAAAAATCATGTGTTGACTTTTTCAGACACTGTTTTATGTATATTGCACTCAGTGGAAATAACAACAATAAACAATAAATCCCTGTATGGATACAAAGCAGTGCACGCAACTTAAAGCCCCTTATTTGGACAAATCCAGTTAACAAAAACACACTTGAATCAGTCCTCTCAGGTATCGTTGAGTACAGTTATTTTTTCAGGACACACACAGTGCTCGGTCTCTTACTTTAAAACCAATTTTATCACTGTGAACGCCAGGTGCTTCCTGGATTTCACCTCCCTGTCACACTGACATTTAATCCCCCGTGGCTTTTTGAGAAAAAATCTCTGTGAGCGTCTGAAATTAGTCTTCACAGTGGACCTAAAATGAATCTGCTTCACCAAACTAGTTTATTCATCGCAGGACATCAAAGTTTTACCACTGCATCATGTCCTTGTCATGAAATACAAACCATATCATGTGTGTGCTTTGGCTACACATTGGCAGCAATCCGCTCAGAGGTTCTACATTCTAAGGAAGGGCCCTGTAAGAACCGGTCATCGTGTGTGTGTTGGCCTAAAGGCCGTTACACACCAACCTGAGACCAAAGAACGCGTACCGAAGGCGTCCCGCCTTTATGTCCCCTGCGTCGCCTGCCTACGAACACACCGCAAAGACTTCAGTCGACGAGTGGCAATAACTGTCCTTACCAGCAGGCAGCGGTAGTGTGTATTCGTCATTCAAAAGAGGCAACAGCCAATCAGAGTGATTTCTTTGGCCGACTTCTTTGGCCGATTCAACATGTGAATCGGGCCGCGAGAGGTGTGAAAATGTGCCGTAAAGCAACGATGGTGCGGGACACACCAACCTGAGTAGGGCGCCGTGAATGTCTGACTCCCAAAATCGGGTAGGTGTGTCAGGGCCTTTATGTGCATTACTAAGAGAAGCTGCAATACGCTGGGCCAAAAGTCAGCGTTGCATAAGAGAAATACATTGTGGGTAATTACAGTAGAAGCCAGTTCTGCCTTCTTCACATACTAAGAAGTCATGTTCGAAATGCCATAATTAAGTCAATGCATGAATTTGATTAGTGATATTCTTAGTAACGAGAACATGTTGTGTAAACAGGTTGAGTCAGCATGATTTCATACAGTACTCATTAGCATCCAACTAAATAATGCTCTTACATAGAGCGCCTTCGAGTTTTGGGTGACCTAGATCATTAAATGAAAGGAGTAAAAAAGAAGGTAGTAGAATTGGAGTGAGTTGTTTGATGTTAAGCTGTTAAAGTATGTTCCAGGGCATAAAGGCCCCAACCGACAAGGCCTGCCCCCCCCCTCGGTCTTTAGCCTTGACTGTGGAATAGATTACTGCCGAGGATCTCAGATTTAACAGTTCAATAATGTAGACAGGTGCCAAGCCGTTTTTATTGTGAACCCATCATGTGGTTTCAGTTAGAAACTCTGCAGCTGACTTTTTTTTCACCAGATGTAGCCAGCTCAATTTTTGAATTTAATTTGTATCATAATATGCACATTAGCTAGAGCTTAGTTGTAAGCAATACACATCTTAAATCCTGGGCCGTCATATAGCTCAATTGGTAGAGCTGGCCGATGTACCGGAAAGGACCAGGGTTCGAATCCGGCCCATGACCATTTGCTGTGTGTCATCCAAATGTTTCAACTCTGTCTCTACAACAAAGCACTGGTTGTCCAAAAAAGTCCCAGTCTCTAACAGTGAAACAACATTTTTATTTAAGACATAAACAGAAATATAAGTAAGTAAAATAGTGCAAGTTGAATATTACACCGCAATCTAGTATTACATCAATATAACACAAAGTCTTTCACTTTTGTTTTGAATGCAGCATAAACTTTGTTGTTAAACAACATTTTTAAAATCAATAAACTTTTAAATCAAGCCAAATAAATGTGTCAAATATTTTTTCATGGCTTTAGCATTTTTTAGCTATTCAATGCCTTATGTGGAAATTCCTATATTTTGGTTTCAGACTATTTGTCAGACAAAGGTAGACTTTAAAGACCTCACCTATTTCCTGACATTTATTAGACCATACTATTAATAAACTAAATAAATGATAACCCTAACCCCTGCTCTAAATTCATTGTGTGATGCAAGTGGTATGAAATCCTTATATTAATATTGAGTGATTCAAGCGCAAGGGCCTTTGTCATTGTATCCCCAAAGTGTGTTTACTCTTATCCCCGGCCCACTTTAATTCAGATATTAAAGTCATTCGGTTTGTGACCAGCCGGGGGCAATCTCCTTTCCCCCTGCGATCGATAGCCACACATTACACCGCTCTCAGCTTCCAAATGAGAAAACTTTGTTGTTGTTTATAAAGCTGAGAGGCAAGAGCAATTAGCATGCTTCAGAGGTAGAAATTAAGTTTGAAAGTTAAAAAGGAGAAAAGCAAATCAAAAGAAAAACAGACCAGTAGCAGTAGTGCCTAACAAGCCCCTCTCATTAAGGATGATGCATTTATTAATTAAAGCAGAAGCGATTATTTACCTGCCTGGCATTCTGCGGAAGTGCTGAGGGAGAAGTGATGGTTATGTAGCCTAGCCGACGGCCAACTAATTCAATTTAACTTCTATTGGTTTGTTTGTTTCTCCATAAGACCTTCTTTTTTTTGTATAGGATTTGCTGAATGAGTAAAAGCAACTTAAATATAGAGGCTAAAAGGGAGGGAGAGTTCCTCATGCGATATTGCCACAATATACTGAGTGTTTCCCCCCCCCCCCCCCCCCCCCCCCGCATGGCTCCATTACCATCTCGTTGATTCATGGTTATGGGTTAGCTGTCTCTGCTAGCAAAATGATGTTTGCCTAAAAAACAATTATCAAACAACAAGAGCGACGCCACAAGTTTGTTTCCAAGTGAGAGCATTGTGTGCTTGTGGGTGGCAGTGTGTTTTTTGGAAGACAACAACAGACTTTCTCCCTAAGGAGGGGGGGGGGGATAAATCAACAGGGCGCTGTTGCTGTTGTCACGTGCACACACATCCACACACTATCCTACACGGAGGGTATGGAAGCCAATTGTTATAGTGGGCAGTTTGATACAGCCTTTATTATAAAAGTTAATTACAAGTAAAAGCTTTCTTCTATCTATTTTATTTTCCCATACTTACGGCTTAAATATGTGTTAATTGCCAAAGGTCACTGAAATTGTATAGGCAATTTGTGTTTAATGCAAAAGAAAATGGCATGGAAGCATTTTTTTAGAACATTCTAAAGTACTGCACATTTCTGCTGACTTTTGTCTGATACATTTGTAAGACCTTTACTTTTGTATGAAGTACTTACTTACTAGTTGTGGGTGTACAAACTGTTCCTACTTATTTGTTGTTTCAAATTATATTTATTCTTTCTTACACAAAACTTAGGGGACTTCAAGCAAGGTACAAATGATGTGATTTTCCACTTGAAATGTTTCAAAACAGAATGAAAAGAGCCTTATCACACTTTTACCACATCAAGCACATGTGTACACATACTGAGTTCCTTTTATATATGGGGTTGATTTTTCTTTGAAAGATTAATAATGTGTTAACACATTTTTCAAAGGCATTCATGACATAAACAGAAAACATTTGTGCATATTTGAATCTAAATGGAACATCTAATTGTCTTAGCCTCAGACCTTCCCATCCCATGTAATCAATACTTTAACTGTAATATTCATCCACTGCTTCCAGCACCAAGTCACGAATAGAAGCTCAATGGTACAAATTAAAAGTCTTGTCGGAATCTACCTGCTGGTTTCATAGTTTAAGATGTATTCCCTTCACCATACATTAGCAAGAGTTGTTAAGGCATAGATTGTTAATGAAACACTCATCAGCTATTTAATATTCTTCTGTGTTTCATTAACCTGTATTCTTACTAATAAACAGTATGATTAAAAAATAAGTGGTATTGACAGCACTCATAATGAAGCATTCAAGCTAATTATTCATGGTGGCCAAACAGTGGAACTACAATTTCCGTGTCAGTCATAAGATACTATTGGGTCCAAAAACACTTTTTCCCGTTGACTTACTTTGGTAAAGAGACGTCTGTAATGTATCGTTTATTTATATGTAGCTCTCATTTAAATCATATTGATCTAAAAGTTGAAAGCTTAAAGCCAAACACAAAGGATATTTCCCCCTCCATTCATTTGATTTAACCAAAACTGGACGTGACGCCTCTGTGATGAAGCAGATTGGAGGCGGGCTTGAGGGAAATGCAATCTTGCATGCTCTATGGGCCCATATCCTGGTCATGTTGTAATCGAGTCAGGCCATTTTGGCTTCATGCCTACTGAACACCACCCATAGGGGCCAGACCTTCAATGCTCTATCCAGTTATTGGATTGTATCTATCCATATTCAGTATTAGGGGGCATGGAGCCAATCCCAGCATGCATTGGGGTAGGGGAGTTTGGCCAGGTCGACAGTCTATCAAAGTGCTAAGACATACTAAGAAAAC
The DNA here is from genome assembly GCF_902827175.1 of Gymnodraco acuticeps. Taxonomy (NCBI): domain Eukaryota; kingdom Metazoa; phylum Chordata; class Actinopteri; order Perciformes; family Bathydraconidae; genus Gymnodraco; species Gymnodraco acuticeps. The sequence continues at coordinate 1,195,264 of NW_022990526.1, forward strand.
CACACTCTCATATTATTACATACAAAAGGATTCCATTTAGTCTAATATGGGTGTCTTTGGACTGCGGTTAAAAAAAGAAAGAAAGTGAAACATGCAAGGTCAAATCCTCAGAACTTGGATTTGTGGGCATGGAAACAAAACGTAACTATTTGTAATTTATTCCGATCCACTTCTGTCAATGTATGAATGTCTGTGCGTGATTCCAGCCAGCTGTTCCGTGCAGTCCTTTGGTTGTCCAAGCCAATATAATGTTCTCTACTGATCATTAAGATTTTAAATCAGACTGAAGAGTTTCCAACCAGACAGTCAGATGGTTTTTATTTACTCATTTGATATTGAATGTGTCTTTTGCTCACATAAAAAAGACATGCACCCATGCAAGAATAAGCTAAGAGCCCTTCAGTCATGTTCATGATCATATTAGTCATTTAGTTTAAATTAACATAAACTAATTACTATCCTTCTGGTGTCAAACACTGTATTATTGGGTAATTAGAATGTTTTGCTCAGTCATTTTTTAATTCAAGCATTGCAACTTATTTTTTTGAAATTGGTTGATAAATAGATGGCTTAATCTCACTTTTCCACATTGAAGATTTTACAATACCAACCTTTGTTGTTGTAATTGATACTTACTATTTGTTCACTCACCCTTTGTGTTCTAGCCGAAATAATATTTGCTTTCCTCAGATGGTTATAGGCAACATTTAAAAGCAGAAGTCATTATTGCTTTCGACTGTTCTAGGAAAACATGTGGAATAAATTCAGTTTGGTTATTTTTGCAAAGAAAATCTAAATAAGTTAATGCTCACGGACATACAACTAGAATAATTGCTCAACTGTGCCGCCTCCAAATCCTGCTCATGCAGAGTTTAAGAGGATCTTGTATCATATCCTGTTGATGGAGACTGAATTCCCTGTACTCTCAGAACTAAGCATGCCTACTGTGCATCCGCTTTTTTTGTGTTTGCACCGTTTCTTTTTTAAGTATTCCATTTTGCAGTGTGTGTGTTTCTGGAATTTCTCTTTGTCTTTTGGTTCAAGGTCTCAGTCCTCTGAACTGGGTCCAAAATGCTCTATAACCTTGTCACTGCTACTGCCCAGAGACAAGCAAACCATTGTCTGATTCACAATAGCATTTGGGGAAAATCCCAGCATGTGATTCCCATAACCTTTCTTAATTTTATTTTACTTTTTCCACCATTTCACTTTCATGTTCCTTTCTATGTATCACACCATACCTTTTAAGGACTCCATAATGGCATCAACAATTGCCAGTATAGAAAAGTGATATTTGTGGCATAATCACCACAACTATCACTTATTAATCAATATGAAGTGTAATAGGTAAAAACTATTGGATCACTGACCCACTGTTGACCTGTGCAAAGACAGAGACCCTTTTCAAAATGATAACTCAATTATGTGCCACAACCAGCGTGTGTGTGGGTACATTAGTCATGAGTATCACCCTCTGAGACCCATGACTAACAATGAGCTCAATTTTTCCATCCTGTAAAAGCACAATAAAACAGTGCCCCAGTACAGAATGTGTTCTATTTGCAGGGTGAATTAAGGTTAAGTATCTTTCTTATGGGTATCCTTTTTTCAGATTGTTCTCATGCACACACAGAGAAGAGTTGTATCCTGTGCAAGAGTCAACTGGGTCTCATTGTGTTAAATATATACCAGGAATATATGAAGTACAGTTTATGCTGACCTTTGTAACTTACCTGCATTAAATTATGTACAATATATGTTGGCTATATCTTTCAAAAAGATCAAGAATGGACATGTCAAAACTTACACTTTTATAATTAAGATAAAGATATGCTTTTTTTCTGGATAATCAAACAAAAACCCTAAGGCTTCACAGTCTGAACCAAGATGGCAAATTGTATTTCTCCTTAAAAACATTACAAAAAGCAGAACATGCCAGATCCAATCCTTTTGCTTTTACCTTTAGCAGTAAAAGCACCAGACATTGCGTAACTTTTTTATCAGAGTCAAATCCACTTTAGTGAAGTATTTCACTAAAAAGCAACCTTAGCAAAACAGGAAATTATGTCAAATTCACATTTTAAGAATTAGCAAGCAACTATATATTTTCAAACGTTTTATTTAGCTAATGTTGCAATTGTTGCAAAATTGCTACTGTATTTTTTTTAATGCGAAATATTTAGCATGTTTTTTGTTGTTTACTCTCTCATGATTTTAAGTTATTTCAGGTTGAAAATATCCCATACAACCACAAATTAAAAAGGGCTTCGGTACAGGGTTAGGGTAGCATCAGTGTGGACATGTATCATGTCTCTGCTGTTATTTATGGGTTGTAAGAGGATGACTACAAGGGATCCAAATTAAGTTTAGTATCAGAGATATTTAAGTTAATTGATTTTCTACATAAAAGGAAGGCTCCTTGCACATTTACTTGAGCTTGAATTTAGTTCACCTTATAGTATAGTCCCTGTTCATCCCTTTATAACCATTTATTGCCACCACGACAAAGAAATGGTGTGCATAATATATCTCTTAAATGTAATAATTCCAATATTGTGTTCTGCTCGGATACAACTTGTTATATCCTTAGAGCCATTTCAAATGAGTTTTTTTCTCCATACCATGGAGTCTAAATGGGTAAACCTTTGTATTTGTAATTGTACAGCCATGCTAGGACAAACAAAACCCCTTTGCCCATGTTCTCTCTGCACTCTCTGTCACACACACAACATACATAACCCTTTATTTGCATGGCCTCTAAAATGTCCATGTGAGCCACTAAAGAACAGAAAAAAAGCTGCGCTACCTTGGGCGTTTTATAGGTGGACAGGCAGGGAATCGAACCCCAACCCTCTATAAGTGGAAAGGGACAGTGGTGAACCTTGTAGTTGAGTGCAGCCCTTTGTTATAACAGCGAGGGTTAAGAGAGCCGTTTGTGCTCTCCATGGAACTGTTTTCCAACTCCCTCTTTGGATTACATTCTTTCAGCATTTTGTCCCTCTCTAAACCTCTCTGTTCCCCATTCTTCTTTCTCCAATAAGAGGTGCATCATTATTTTTCTATTAAATATGACATTGGGGAATAAAATGCTGTTGTTGTTTTGTTGATAGTTCCATCCATTTATACATACTTCATCCTCCTGTCACGGAGTTCAAGCACTTAGACTTAGAGAGTTGGGCGGGGAACAAATATTATGCTCGTCACAATCATGTAAGTATGTATTTGAAGACAAAAAAAACAAGTGTTTTCTTCAGCATGCAGACTGTGCCAAGTACAGCCATATTCCTCCAGTCTCTGTATTAATGCTAGTGCTGGGTGACCATAAATCCACTGGAATATACTATACCACATCACCCAATCGCCAAAGACTGCTCTGCTGGCAACACACACACACACACACACACACACACACACACACACACACACACACACACACACACACACACACACACACACACACACACACACACACACACACATTACTAATATGTTGATTGGAAGGTGATACATATCAAACAGGCCTAAATTGTAATTGTTTACTCAATCAATCAATCAATCAATGTTTATTTATATAGCCCAATATCACAAATGTTACATTTGTCTCAGTGGACTTCACAGTTTGTACAGAATATCAGTATGACAATACGACACCCTCTGTCCTTACGGCCCGTCTACACTACAGGCATCGAAAAAGCTTGAAGCTGGGCGTGTCTGAAGCTTGGCGATTTTTTGCGAGCAACGCGATCAACAACCAATCACATGAATCTCCCGCCCCCGACATACAAAAAAAGCAATAGCAATGTTAAAACGAAGTAAACTGGATAAAAAATCCCCAAACAGGCGAAAACCTACCAGTTTCACCCACTGTCTCTGCCACCTCCCTCCATGCCTGGTTCCTCCGGTTTGTATCCCGGTAAATAGTTCTGGTCGGAAAGAACCGGGTGATTTGCTACCGTAATTTCTCGTTTGGAATATGAGGAAATGAACTGCGGTCTGGCTCTCCCAGCTTGCACGCGGTTTGATTGGCTAGCGCTTGTACTGGCGGGAATTGCAAAAACGGGATTTGATTGGCTGACGCCAGCTTCGAGCAAGCATCGAGCCTCAAAAGTTGAACATTGTTCAACTTTTGACGCCGATAGACGCTCGCGATGCTTGCAACGCCTTGCCATGCTACCCACAATGCAGTTCGGCGAAGTTTGAAAATATCCTACGTCACCCCATTCAAATGAATGGGCGAGGCGTTGAAAGCATTTTTTGACGCCTGTAGTGTAGACGGGCCGTTAGACCCTCACATCGTACAAGGAAAAACTTCCGGAGAAAACCCACAGTTTAAAGGGAAAAATGGGAGAAACCTCAGGGAGAGCAACAGAGGAGGGATCCCTCTCCCAGGACGGACAGACGTGCAATAGATGCCGTGTGTAAATTGAAAAGATAATACATTTGCAACATAGGTAGTCCAAATCTTTGGAAATGCATGTGTGTATAATAGGAAGATGAAACCACGAGGATATCCATCCAGGACCTATGATCCAGGACCACAGCCACGACTCAAGATCCAGGGCTCACGATGCAGGACACATGACCGCAGGATCATCCATGACTCCGGATCCCAGCGTATATAGACACCAAAAAGAAAGACATTTGGGGAAGCTGGGTTAATCGGAACATGAGAGTACACAGGTATAGACAGAGAGAAGGAAGAAGTAAGATGTCCCCCGACAAACTAAGCCTATATCAGCAAAACTAGGGGCTGAATCTAATCAGCCCTAACTATAAGCTTTATCAAAAAGGAAGGTCTTAAGCGCACTCTTAAAAACGGATAGGGTGTCTGCCGCCCAAACACAAACTGGAAGCTGATTCCACAAATGTGGAGCTTGATAAGAAAAGGCTCTGGCTCCCATTGTACTTTTAGAGACTCTAGGAACAACCAACAACCCTGCATTCTTGGAACGCAATGCCCTAGTAGGACAGTAGGGTATAATGAGTTCTTTAAGGTAAGATGGCGCCTGCCTATTAAGAGCTTTGTAGGCGAGAAGAAGAATTTTAAATTCTATCCTGTGTTCTATAGGGAGCCACTGTAAGGCAGCCAGAACAGGAGTAATGTGGTCCCTTTTCCTAACTCTGGTTAGTACACGAGCTGCAGCATTTTGAATCAGCTGAAGCGACTTGACTGACTTCTTGGTACACTCTGATAATGAAGAGTTACAATAATCCAGCCTTGAAGTAACAAATGCATGGACTAGTTTCTCTGCATCGTTTTGAGGCAAGATATGCCTGATTTTTGCAATGTTACGTAGATGGAAGTAGGCGGTCCTTGAAATTGATTTTATGTGGGAGTTAAATGATAAATCCTGATCAAATATAACACCAAGATTCCTTACAATCTCACTGGATGCCAAATTAATGCCATCCATAGTTAGTATATCTTTAGATAATTTGTTTCGTAGATTCTTCGGGCTAAGTACAATAACTTTTTTTTGGTCGTGTTTAACATCAAAAAGTTTAAGGTCATCCACGTTTTTAAGTCCTTGAGGCAGTCTTGAATTTTATTTAGATGATAAATTTCATCAGGCTTGATTGATAAATATAGTTGAGTGTTACGTTCCCTCTTGGCTAGGGGTACAAAGGGAAACGACACGACCAGTTTGGAATTGGTAATTGTTACCGGTGGTTTATTTGTAACCAAAAATGATAAACACCAGAATGTACACAAACAGTTTGACACCAACAAAGGGCCAAACTGTTACTGGTTAACAAAAGGAGCACCAGGGTATACAAAAGGAAAATAAAGTACCTCACTTCTAAAGTGGAACAAAACAATAATCAAAACGAGGCTGTGTGGAAACACAGCTGTTGCTGATCAACCGGTGCTAATCATCGGGGTCTAAGCAATATGTTCACAAATGCTGATCTACAGGCGCTAAGCTAACCTGGGTCTAAGCTGTCTCACAATGTAAATATCCTAAATGCGGTTCTACAGGAGCTAAGCAACCTGGATCTACGCAACACACACACACACACACAAACCCTATACTAGACACAGAATACTAGGACACACTGCTAATCAGTGTGCGCGCACAGAACCCTACAGAATACACACTGCTAGGCAGTCTTAAGAATCACAGAAAATGGCTTTGTCACAATGAGAGTTTTGAGGCGTCTGTCACACAATACAGAGCCTCCCGAATGGTATCCGTGCCCAGCCTTTATACTCCTCCCCCGGATGACGTGGCAGAAGCGGGCAGGGCTTGGGTGACGTCTGTCCAATCCCCGCGGATGTTGCGAGGTCGAGACGGCCACTAACAGCATAGGAACTGCACAGCTCATTTGCATACACACAGACACAAACAGAGTTAAGGGCACAAGGTAGCAGCGGCTGTAACATTGAGTATCATCCGCATAACAATGAAAATGTACAGAATGATTCCTTATAATATTGCTTAACGGAAGCATATATAATGTGAACAAAATAGGTCCGAGCACTGAGCCCTGTGGCACTCCATGGCTAACTTTGGTTTGCGTGGAAGATTCATTCTTTCTTTTCAGTGCTGAAAAGAAATCTTGCATTATTCTTATTCTCATTTATTAATGAAGAGTAAGTAGTAAGCTGCTCTCGCTTTACGCAGTGCTTTCTTATATTCATTGAGAGTAATATGCCAAATTAAACGAGATTCTTCAAGTTTAGTGGAACGCCATATCCGTTCAAGTTGTCTCGACGTTTGCTTTATTTTGCGGGTTTCGGCATTATGCCATGGAGCTAATCTATGTTGTTTTATTTTCTTCTTTTTAGGGATGGTCCGATCGATCGGTCACCGATCGAGATCGGCCGATACTCACTCCCGATCGATCGGTGCTCTCTAAAAATGCCGATCGCGAGAGCCGATCGCATGACGTAAAATACATGACACTTTTCTCTGTGTGCGGCAAAACAAGCTCGCCAAAATTGATTCACCGGTCTGGCATTATTTTAAGGTGTCCGAAAAAGACAGTAAAATAGCGGTAAGCAACGTGTGTGTGAAGCAGAAATCCTGCAGCTCCGCCCGCCGGACCGGTGAGCGGAACGAAACACACAAGAGTTAGACCTAACACACTTAGCTATTTTATCTACCTCTGGAACAAGCTAAACTAGTTATAAATATATGTATTCTTCACTGTCGGGTCACTCATTACTGGATCAGTGAGCTGCATGAGATACTGACAGGCTGTCAGGAGAGAGGGGGGAGAGAGAGAGAGGGAGAGAGGAAAAGAGAGCGCTATTCTCCAAAGTGAATGTAAACTTGAATAATGTACATAATTTGAATGTAATAATTAAGTTGATTGTTGTTTGTGGAAGCTCCAGTGAATGAGCCCCATTAACTGAGTTTAAACATCACTTTAAATGGAAGATTTAAAGGGATGGTTAAATCTTCCATTTAGGCCCCGCCCACTCGATCGGATCAGCGATCGGTATCGGCCGATACTGATTCCAGCGATCGGCCCCGAAATTGGCGATCGGAGCATCCCTACTTCTTTTTCAAAGGAGCAACAGAGTCTAATTGTATTTGCAGCGCATCTGTAGCCCTATCAACAACATGATCAATTTGGGGTGGTGTACATTTTGTAGAAGTTTCCTCCCTTACATGCAGACATGCTATCGAGTTAAGTATTGGTGGAATCTCTTCCTTAAATGTGGCTATAGCACTAACAGATAGGTTTCTGCTGCAGGAGCTTTTGACTAATGCTTTGTAGTCTCGTAATAGTACTTCAAAAGTTACTAAGAAATGGTCGGATAAAGCAGGATTATGCGGTTCGACTAATAGTTGCTCAATTTCAATACCATAAGTCAGAACAAGGTCGAGAGTGTGATTATAGCAGTGGGTTGGTTTATTTACACTCTGACAAAAACCAACAGAATCTAATATAGAGTTAAATGCAACAGTAAGGCTTAGGCTATTTTTATTGTCGTCAACATGAATATTAAAGTCACCTACAATAATTACTTTATCTGTTTTAAGTACCAAAGTTGATAAAAACTCAGAGAATTCTGATAAGAATTACCTTATGCACCTACCGTGCACCTACCTGGTGCACGGTACACTGTAACAAATAAAATTGGCTGCAAAGTTTTCCAGGTCGGATGCGTAAGACTAAAAACGAGACTTTCGAAGGAGGTATGATTTAATTTTGGTTTAGTATTGATAAGTAAACTTGAGTCAAAGATGGCTGCAACTCCACCTCCTCGGCCCGTGCCTCGGGCAATATGAGTTTTGATATGGCTGGGTGGAGTGGCCTCATTTATGCTGACATATTCTTCATGTCTCAACCAAGTTTCAGTGAGACAGCATATATCAATATTATAATCTGATATTAAATCCTTTACCAATATTGCTTTAGATGCTAGAGATCTTATGTTTAAGAGACCACATTTAATATTCCTGTTTTGTTGCACTGTAGTAGTTGTTACATTTACTTTGATTAGGTTATTATGTATGACACCTCTATTAGGTTTTACCTTAACTTGTCCTTGGGCAGACACACACACCGCTAATATTGGGTATTTTATTGGGTTCGGGATTCCTATGGATGACTGCCTAGGAGAGAGCGCAGAGAAGCGTGTAAGACTGCGACTCCGCCTCCTGGTCTCAACTCCAGTTTGTCATGGATTAAGTCCACAAAGCCCTCATCAATCACAACAATAACAAAGCACATATAGTCACATTCAAACAATCTTAGCATGCTAACACATGCATATATGCTCACCAAAAATGCACTGCCAAGTTCTGACACAAACCACAGGTTTTTCTCCTGGAAAACCCCATTAGTGCCACTGCTCAGACCATATTCTCTGTCTGAATTCAGCCTCAATATAATGAACTTGTTTTTAACTAGCTGCTGGATTGCATTAGAGTGGATTTTCGGCTGTGAGGACTTTCCCTTTCGCCGCTTAGTGTTCCTTCAGAAAAAACCCCCCTTCATTTACTTTGGTGACAGATACCACTAGTAATTGAATCACTTGCCTATTGTTCAAATTGGATATGGTTCAATGTATCATCTGACAAATCAGCAATTTACCGTGTTGACTTCAGTAAGTGCAAGAATGGGTGGAGAACTGAATGCTAATAAAGAAGGTATGTTGGAATGAGCAAAGATCTGCATTATTAAGATAAGCTGGTTTGTAAAGGTTATGTGGCGCAGGAATGGCAAAGAAAGACTCTCCCCAAGAAACACACACATATTCATACTCACACACATTGTTGTACATCTGCAGACAAGTGCATATTTTGCAGTCAGACGCTGGTGTTTCCTGTATGATCATGGGGTTAAGTCTCAGGCTCTTGCCTTATAAGGACAAGTGGAGTGTTGAAACTGTACAAATGTGCTGAATCTAATGGAACAGAAAGGAAACTAGAATTCCACTGATGGTCCAGAACAACTGTGAGATTAATAAAATGAGGGATCATGACAGAAAATAAGAAGGGAGAGTGAAGGTGGCAAGAGAGAAGATATTCTATATTTGATAAGCTTTCCTTTTTAGTTTGATAGTGTTCTACAAAGCAAAAAGTCAGGGAAGAGCCATTTAATGTGGGATCAGAATTTGGAACTCAAGTCTAAAATGTGATGACTCGAAGAATAGCAACTCAAAACCCACATAGCAAAATGTGTCAAGAGGGCATTATGACTTGATAAGGACTCGAATCTCAAAGATAAGAGCTTGGGACTACCCTCAGGATTTATCAGCCTCGACTTGGGCGCACAACCTCTGATGTGAATATTCCCAAACATCCTTCCATGTCCTTTATTATTGTCTTTACTACCTTTCTACGCCTCCCTTCCTCCTTCTGTTATCTATTTCCTTCTTCTCTATCCATGTCTGTGTTGATGTGTTTGAGCACGCCCAGCAGCAGGTCAGGGGGTTGTAATCCCCGAGTCAGACAAGATGGGATCAGTGCCGACTCAGTGGACCCAGACATATAGCCGTGTCTTCTGGGGACTTATTCAGAGACACACACACACACTACAGATATGATATACATCCTTTCACTGCCTCGGTCAATAATGGAGACACTCTCATGCTCCGACAAATATTGTTCCTCTGTCTATCCTCTCTGTCTCTTTTCAGTCCCTCTGACACTGTGCCTTTGAGCTAAACTCTCTCTCTCTCACACCACACACACCACACACACACACACACACACACACCACACACACACACACACACCACCACACACACACACACACCACACACACACACACACACACCACACTGAGTCATGAGGTAATCTTCAGCAAGGTTCGTTGGTTATGACTGGAGCAATTAACGGTTACATCTTTCATACCGACTGACCATATAAGATAGTGTGTGTCTGAGTGTGTGTATGGGTGTGTGTGTGCTGGAGTGGGGCGGTGTAATGGCACATGCAGGCACCAAGAGAATGTAGAGGAGTCTCAAAAGTGATTCCAGTTTGAAGAATACTCAGAACTCTGCCAGGGTGGCTCCCAGAATAGGATCTATGTGTGTGTGTGTGTGTGTGTGTGTGTGTGTGTGTGTGTGTGGTGTGTGTGTGTGTGTGTGTGTGTGTGTGTGTGTGTGTGTGTGTGTGTGTGTGTGTGTGTGTGTGTGTGTGTGTGTGTGTGTGTGTGCTGGTGTGTGTGTGTGTGTGTGTGTGGTGTGGTGTGTGTGTGTGTGATGTGTGTGTGTGTGTGTGTGTTGTGTGTGTGTGTGTGTGTGTGTTGTGTGTGTGTGTGTGTGTGTGTGTTGTGTGTGTGTGGTGTGTGGTGTGTGTGTGTTGTGTGTGTGTGTGTGTGTGTGTGTGTGTGTGTGTGTGTGTGTGTGTGTGTAATTGCAGGCGCATGTGAAAGCAGCGAGAGCCACTGCAGAACATCAAGCCAAACGCATAATCATTATGAGTCAGGCTGGTTGAAGCCAAGTCACACAGCCTCCATTTGAGTTGGCCGGAGAATAGTGGAAGCAAACCTGGTGCTGATTGAGATCCCCTTACACCCTCACACACACATGCACACCAAGCAAGTATACGTTCTTAAAACAATATCAACAGGACATACAGTAGGCCTACTCCTGTCACACTTTCCCAACACACTGCAACCATAAGACTCACCGCACTGATAGAGTTGCAGTGGAACTTTCAAACAATTTAACCAGAAGAATCTTGGAGTTTACATCAAACTGTCATCCATGTGATATTTCCTCACCAAATAATTAAACGTATAACCACAGCGTTCTGCTTCTTCTTTAGGTTCAGAAATAGATGCTTATCTAAAAAGGAAAAAATCTGACTCTGAATAAATATAAGTATGAAAAAGTATCTTCTTATGGAAAGATAGAAACTGTTTTTTATCATCCCATAAACCTTGTGAATTTCAGTTGAACTGACTCAACTAGACCGATCTATGACTCACATAATCTTTACTGTAGCTAGTTGATCATTTTGTCTATTAATTGTCAGAAAAGTAAATGAAAACTTCACAGTGACATATTTCAATGTCTCATTTGGGTTTTCCAACAGTCTAAAAACCCAAATAGATTCAGTTTACTAACTTTTTAGCAAATCCTTTAATTGGAGAAGCTGATTGAGAGACCATTCTGCATCTCTTCTTGAAAAGTTACATACATGATTATGCAATTATCTTAATAGTTGCCATTTAATTTTCCCTGATCAACTAATTGTCTCAGTTGCAGTCACGACCCAAAGTTTAAATACTTAATTGTTTCCATGGTTAAAAAATAACAAATATGTAATCTTCTGAAAAGTATTTGCAGAATCTCTCTTGGGAGAATTGGTGTATTTTAAGACTACAAAAATGCTGGTGTTAGCTACCCAACTTCCTCAAAAGGTGTAAAAACATATCACTTCATGTTTAATGCACCACACACACAAATAATGACCCATAACCCACAAATGGAGGAACACTAAAATGGTTCATTGAACTCAGGGACGGGAACAGCAACTATTAAGTATTTTCCAAATGAAAATCTAATCGAGACAAAAAAGACATAAAGGAAGATGAAGACTTGCACACAAATGAGTGTGTTACTTATTGCCAGTGCAATACATAGTTGTATTGCAATATGTTGTTGCATAAATAATGAAATTATAAAATGATGCCTTTAAAATATTTGTCCATCATGACCACACCCACTGGCAATGCCTTGTGCAAATACTTCATCATGGCCCATAATCCTTTGTCCTTGGGATTCATTTTGCCACCAACTGGTAGTTCAGACAACAACATAATACACAATGTAATTTGAAAGGTTCTAAAAAAAAAAGTAGGGATGAGAGAAGTCAACGCCAGTTGGAAAGAGTTAGACATACTGTAGAGTTCATGAAGGAAAACATTAGGAAATAATTTCAACAAATGTTGAGGGTCAAAGATGGACATAATAGTTATAAAAACATAGTTGAAAGAATGAGGGGATGAGGTAAATTAAATCAAGAAAAGGAAAATAGATAGACAGGGAATGGTGGGGTGAAGTGGAAAGCATGATGGGTGGATGGAGGGAAAGAAAAAAAGAGTGAAAAGGGAGAGTTATGCATTGGGTCATTATGAAGGAATGTTAATATGATTAGTGAATGACTCTGACCTCGCTGTCTGGAACCGGTGCCTGGCTGGCCTGATGACTGCTGAACGTCTGACACACACACAATAGAAGACACGGATGCAAACATACATCACATACATATGCCAGAACACTCACACACACACCACACACACACACACACACACACACACACACACACACACACACACACACACACACACACACACACACACACACACAAGAACAAAATGCATGCTTCCACATTAACTCAGAGGCACGGAAGCATATCTCAATACACATATTTCCTCTTAAAACACAGCAAGACAGAGGCATACACACACTCCCTCGCTGGTATGTGTGATTTGTGTCTTCTCTCTGCCAGCAGGGCAGGATGAGACAACATGTCGTGACTTATTATCTGTTTTTAACATGCATGATTCCCAACAGTCTGGCCTCATAAAGCAGGGGTCAAGATCAAATACTGCTCATGAATCTGGGGCGGTTCAGTCATTTGTTCGTGGCTGAGTCCCAAGGGTGAAAGACATCATTTATCGTGTAGGCCCTGACAGGAAAAACTGAAGAAGCCTTGATTGAAATATTTGAATATGAACCAGTAACCTCCATGAAGTTTATTGAGGTTTACAAGTTTTGGAAACATGGAGTTACAGTATTTGCACATCACAAAAAAGTCTGTTCTTATTTTCACTGTCTTTTCACAATAAATAACATTCCTTTCATGCATATAACGGACAAGTTTTATGTGTGTGTGATTATTTTGTAGCAGCCTGGTGTCATTTGCATGTAATTTGATAAAGGTGTTATGGCACTGCTCTATAGCGCCGCAACTTTTAAATCCAAGGCTGTTGATCTATCAACATATCCGTCTTTCTGCCAAATAACTCATAGAGAAATGCAGACAGCTTTACTGACTATCCAAATTAAATGTTCATTTTGATTCCGATTTAAATGCACCTACTGGTTGACGACAGTTTTATTTAAATTGTTTATTTAAATGTGAAGCTTTTTTTTTCTTTCATTGCTGCACATTTGCTCCCAGACTGAGAGCAAATTGACGTTGAGCAAGACACCGACATGTTTTTGACACGTCTATATGCAGCAGACAAGACCCAATTTGACAAAAATACCATCAAATCGCTTTGCGCTGCCTCATTTGCATAAACCACCCACCTGTTTGTGACTCGTCAGCCATCTGTGCACCGTGAGCTCTCCATTGGCACCACGATACTACACATATGGGCAACACATGTTTAAGGTCAGGACAATACTGAACACTTGTGTGCTGGTAGGTACAAAAGTAGGCAGGGCTCTCGACTAACTTTTTTCCCCATCCTCCCGGAACCGTCCCGAAATACAATCCAAGCCGTCCCGAAATTAATGTGGACCGTCCCGAATTTAAAATGTTAGTTTTTCTACATTATCATTAGTTAAAATCATTCAAAGTGACCTTTAACATAAATAAAACATCATACAAATCATTAGATGATAATTCATCAACCTTTTTATTTGAGTAAATCATTCAATCACATAAACAAGGCCAAATATATTTAAACAAACACATAAACGAGAAAATTACTCTAATATTGAATCCAATCAAGTCCCTCCCATCCAATTAACAAACAAATCCAACACTCTGTCCTGAAGACAGAACCCAGAGTAACCACTAACCAGGATGACAGTCTGTAACACAGTCAGGAGACCTTTACAAACGGCCCCGCCCCCTCGCACACAGACGGGAGAGAGAGAGATCTCGTCTGGATTGGAAAGCTCGAAAATACATCATAGACGCATGTTGTAGTCTTATTGCATATTAGAAACGGAGTTGGCGAAACTAAAACTGCGATATAATGTGTATGTAGCAATAATACATATGACATATATTTTTTAAATGTCCCCAGTACCGACAAAAAGTCCGATAACGTCGGAGCTTAACGTTACCACTGTCTTTAATAATTCCGGCCCGGGGTCCGTTTAATACCGGGGCTCGGTACCCATCCCTACATGGGGAGAGGCGCAGCATATTGCTAAGGACTAAATACGATGGAGGGTTCTCTTCTCAGCCTTATTACCCATAGGGGATGAAGAGGAGTAAGTAAATAAAGAGGCCGGCGCTCCAGGGTCTGGTTCTGCTGTGCGTTTTTGTGATGTAACGGTAAAACATTTCAGAATTTCTCCACGGGATGCCATTGTACATCACTCAACCCGCGAAATACACACACTCAGTACATAGCTAGATCCGCAAATTTGCGGGCCAGGAATTCGCGGACACAGCCAGCTGTGTGGCTGGCTGACAGCCAGCGGCACAGCTGTAGCCAAGTACAGTGTGTGTGTGTGGTGTGTGTGTGTGTGTGTGTGGTGTGTGTGTGTGTGTGTGTGTGTGTGTGTGTGTGTGTGTGTGTGTGTGTGTGTGTGTGTGTGTGTGTGTGTGTGTGTGTGTGTGTGTGTGTGTGTGTGTGTGTGTGTGTGTGTGTGTGTGTGTGTGTGTGTGTGTGTGTGTGTGTATTTCGCGGGTTGCTAAATGTTTTGTGCGTGTGTGTTTATGTTGACAAGGAGGTTTAATAACTGCTACACAAAACGTGCAGTCGGTTTAATTTTCATCGCCGTTTGTAGTAGAGTTAGCAGGGTATTTTTATTTTAACTCTCGTCCCAAATTCGTCCCAAAATTATTTTTTATCCTCCTCGACACTATTTTTTTCGACGACGGGACGTCCTTAAGCTCGAGCCCTGAGTAGGTCCTCAAATGTTAATGTAAACAACTCTTTAGCATCCAAGAAGTTACAATCATAAACCTTTATGACTGCTTCCCAAAACTGTTTGTGAAACAGTAGCAGGGCATATTGTCCATGTATGAATGCTAGCTCAACTTACTTTATGAGAGCTCTGAAAACAGAACTGACATCTGCTATGTGGAGAAAATAACAAAAAAAAGTAGTGGTACTAAAAACACCTACCAAGAGAGGTACAAACAAAATATCTAAAAGTTGAGCATTGGAAGCTTTTTTTGTCATTTAAAAAATTGGAATAGGTCTCTTAAATTCTGAATTGTACATGTGCAATGGATTTATCACATTGCCTTGCTTACTGCTGGATTATATACTAATCTACCACATGTTGGGCAGTTTGACCTTCAACAGGTATGTATACAGTATCCATTTTATTTATTTACACAGATATATACTCTATGGAGATAGTGCATGTTAGTTACCTTGTATCTTTTCACCTCATGGTCCTTATGTCTCAGCACATAGGTTATTGTGGAATGTGTATAATAACAACATAGCATGCCACCGTGCAGCTAAAACATGCAACATTGGATACACTATGTAATATATTATACTTGTTGTGTGTGTTGGTAGTAATATAAATGGTTTCTTTAAAATGAAGATATGTATATAGTAACAGGGTCAGCCAGGAAAAGGTAAGGGTGAAGCATTTGTTTTGTTATCTTAAAACTACAAAAGACATATTAAACCTGATCTTTACCCACAAACAAAACTAATAATATTCCATTGTATAAAATGGCCATGCTTGTTTCTAGACAAGGTCATGTAAAGTATACAACACCCATACACACAATGGCCATTGCTCCCAGAGATCCAAGCCCTGCATGTGTTTCCATCTGCTCCATAGGCATATTCAGCAATGGGCCATATCAATATCACATGCAAAAATAGAAATGATCCTTTAATCTAGCATGAAAGCCTCTCTTGTTGCAGTGCTGTTGGCAGCATCGGTTGGAATAATACAGTTTATAGAGGTCACATTTGTGGAAAACATATCTGCAATTGTGGCCATGTTGTGGGTTTCGATCTGTGAGTGTGTGTGGTCAGCCTTTTTAAGTATTATTATGCATCTAGATGTTACCTCTTATCAAATATTCTATTTAGTTTTCATGACTTCTATTCAGGCTTTGAAAAAGATGCCAAGGGCCAAACACACACACATTCTCATCCAGGTGTGTGTGTTAAGAGTGATGAGTTTTGGTCCAATGGAGAATGTTATCACCACTGGCCACTGTACGTTGGACAGGACAGATAGCCAACTGCCGTGCATGTGTGTGTGAGTGTACATGTTTTTCTAGATTGTTGGCTCAGCTGAGTTGTGGAGGACACACACACACATTTAAGTGTCAAATATGTGTACCTGTGAGCACACGGTCTACACACTTGTCAGTGTGTGAGCAAGTGAGGATAAAGTGTGTGTGTATTTGGAGATTGTCAGCGATTCTTAAAGCAGCATGCAGCTCTTGAGCTTCTGAGAGAGAAATATCTGACGTTGAAGTATGGTGAGTCATCTGATAGATAAGGAATACTGAAAGATGGAAAGGAAAGCACCGTGAGAGATTG
The DNA here is from genome assembly GCF_902827175.1 of Gymnodraco acuticeps. Lineage (NCBI taxonomy): Eukaryota > Metazoa > Chordata > Actinopteri > Perciformes > Bathydraconidae > Gymnodraco > Gymnodraco acuticeps. The sequence continues at coordinate 1,212,169 of NW_022990526.1, forward strand.
AGAGTCAAACAGGAGTGAGAGTCAGTGAGTTTCGCAATAGAAGGTTTAAAAAAGGCTGGACGAGTGATGGAGTGGGAGATGAAGAGTCACTTGGAAGTTGTTCTGAGACAAGGTGCTAGAAAGCATCGAAACATGCCCTTTTGAACTTATGTTAAAGGCGCCCTATTGTGCCTTTTGGGGAGTTTCCCTTTCCTGCAGTGTGTCATATATATTTGTGTGCATGTGAATGGTCTGCAAAGTCTAAAATCCCAAATGTCATGCCAGAAGAAGTTTCTCTCCCACACCCTTACCCTGCCTAAAACATGTCCTTTGTTTACATCACTATGTAACACTTGCACTTCTATTGGCTAGCACAGTGGTTCCCAAACTTTTTCAGTCGGGCCCCCCTTGGGTAATTGGAAATATTTTCGGGACCCCCCCCAACCCGGTTCCCATCTATATTGGTAGGATTCATTATATATTGTTGTAAAAACATTACATTTTCTCTGCTAATAATAAGATCCAACTATAATTTTATATTTTATTATGGATTACACATGAACAAAAGTGCTTGTAATACTGTGAATTAATTTGGCCTAATTAAAACTGGTTGGCCTTCTTCCCTGAGTAGTAGATTTTTAAATTCAAATTTCTTTAAGGAAAATATATTAATGAACTACTATTTCTACTGCAGGTTGCAAACGATCACATCACTTTACCATTCCTATTCCACACATAGTTCATCAATGACTTGTGTGTGCTTGCTTTCCCTTGCAGGTCTTCTCAAAGCGGGGCTGTTGTTTGAGACTGCCCCTCTCAGTTCATTCTCAATGTTCATCTTTGATCTGTATTTCGTTTGATGGCAGCAACAGCAGAAAAAGCCTATCTCACACAAATGTTGCAAAAAGCAGCATTATGCCCACAGCTCTCTGACCAATGAGACATTTTCGAGCAGTGTTTGTTTACAATTGAATAATAATAATAATACATTTGATTTATATAGCACACTTTAAAAACAACGTCATCTCAAGGTGCTTCACAAAGCTAAAAGGAGAAAATAATAAAATTTAAAAATCTTCCCACCCCACAGTTTGAAAAAAACTGGGCTAGCACATTGTAGGTGATAGGCTAAGGGGCCGGACATCTCTAAGCGGTTGATCCATCACAACAGAGATGACCAGCTAACACAAGCCTGATATCACTCCAGCAATTTGTCTTTAATTGATGTACAAATGCCCTTTCTCCAGTTTGAATACAGCCTCTAGAGTTAGTTCCACCGTAAATGTCCTCACAATATTATTTTACTCACATCCAGCTTAAAAAAGCTGTGAACAGTACAAAGTAGTACAAAGTATGTATATTTGCAATGCATTATTTTACAAATACCTCAGATTGGTTGGTAATGAAAGACTCAAAACCCTCTTGTTCATTTTGTCTTTGTTGACCTAGGTATGTGAATGTAAATTAAGTAGATTGTAAAGTTATAGATTTGTACCTCTAATTCAGTCAGAGGGGAATGTGATTGTGAATGTTTGACTGTCTATATAAATGAGCTCTGTGGTAACCTGCTCATGTCGTACCTTGCCCAATGTAAGATGTAACACTGTATAGGTTCTAGTTCTACGGTTACAGAACATTGATGGAGATAGTTAGGACTTATGCCAAATGTATTTCAGGTCAAATGTACCTCATGGATCTTAATTTTGTTACCTTAGATCAAATCTAAATTTATTTTAAGCTCTCATGACTTCTATTTAGGCTTTGAGAAATAGTCATACACATAATGCATACACAGTTAGCTTTGCATAGGTAAATGATGTGTTTATAGACCTTCTTGCATAGATTTCCCATGAATTATGCATGCTTTGCATAGAGGTAAACACATTAATACAAACATAAAACTCTTATGATCTTTATTTGTTTCTCTGTATTTGTTGTTGTGTTGCAACTACTACATTTGTCCATCCACATTTGTTTTATTTATTGCTTTCCTCTTGTATTTCCCTGTCAGCACAGACAGGCTTTCATGCCGAGCAAACTGAAATTGCAATTTAGGGAGAAAGTGTTATCTTGAAACATGGGAAGAGTGTCTGTCAGGGAAAGATTCAGTGAGAGTTGCACAGCAATAGAGGAAACTTGAGTCACATGCAGAGATACTGAGAGAGGGGGAGCTTATGTAAGTGTGGCATTTCAATACAGCTGTCCAAAATGCTGACTGAAAGAAAGTCAGTTTCACTTAATGTTTTTTTGTGATAAAAAAATAGACACTACTGCTCAAATGCTGGGAGAGGGTTCACTGCAAATCAGTGTAACTAGTGAGGCAAGGGAGGCTTTTCAACTTCCACTCTGGTCTGCATGTTGTGGTGTTTTCTTTATACAGCTTTCCAGCCCTGTGGGCCTTTCCATTTACAACTGAACTTTCACAATTTGCAAACTTTTACTTTGTGATGCTCTTCTTTAAATTAGGCGTAATGGACAGTCAAATGTTTGCCTGCTTTGATGATTCTATTAGTTTTAATGTGAAGCAGAGGTAGACTGAAATTTGAATAAGAAAAATGATTGTAATTCAGTTGGAGCTGGACCTCCGCTACGTGTAACACATTCACTTTGAACAAATGAAAACAAAATGGAACATGTTATCGGTAGAACATTTTTTAAATGTCATGAAACTTTATTATATGATTCACATTTTGTTTTTGTTGCCAACATTAAATATATATATTTAAACATTTGCTGGAAACTTATCAATAAATTCAATATATGTAGTTTCCATCTTAAAAGGTGGAAAATAACATGTTTATCTGTTTGTACTGGCAATGTAAGGCTCCTATTGGTTGCTCATAAATGGAGAGATTTGTGTCCAACTGTTAACTCAAAACTAGCCAACCTCTTCAGTGAAGATGTCTCAATAGTGTTAGGGAATTCAGGCCAAGTCCCACACACACACACACACACACACACACACACACACACACACACACACACACACACACACACACACACACACACACACACACACACACACACACACTCTCTCTCTGTCCCCCATCTGTGAGTTCAGATGAACAGAAGTCTCCCGGGGCTTTTCATTGGCCGAGCTCCACACTAAGAGGCGAGCTAATTGGCCAGCTGGGGCCCAGCCGGTTGGTGGAGGAATGGCATTGGCCGAGAGAAGGGTCAAGTGACATGTCATTGGTCAGATTGGCTGGTAACCTGGCAACAGTTCAGGCTTTCCCTCTTGAGAAAAGCTTGGTGAAAAGAGAAAGAAAAACTGGGAAAGACTGTTGAGCATAATTTGGCAACAGCTTTTCTGAAAAACTGTTAGTTAATTTGCAGCTTTTTTGTGATGTTAAAGTGTGTATTTGTGGGAGGTGTAAGTCCTCGCAGTCCTCGTGTGAATTTGCAAATAACCCTCAATCACGAGTTCCAAAATGGTTGGAGGCACTGTTTCAGATGTTCAATCTGTTGCTCTTTCACTCAAATGAGACATGATATTGATAATAGCAATTAATTCAGTTTTACCCAGTTTTCCCATCTTCAGTTATCTTTCTACCTCTATTTGATTTTAATCTAACCACCACCTATTACCATTTATTTCTGCGTGCTTCCGATTCACCACCAATTTTTTCAAGGCCTCATAAATGAAAATAAAATATAAATTCATACGTGGGTCCGAGAATCCCATCTAGATGCTTAAGGCTTTGTCCACCCCAATGTTCTCCTTATAAGGTTTTCTGGAACTACAACTACGTCACTTTACCAAAGTCCACCTTCCACCAACAGTAATCATTCAAAAAGTCAAAAGACATCCCATGAAAATATAGACAGGTCATTTTCAATTTTTTAATCCATGGCTAATGTTGTCATTTCAAGAAGGACAATCTCCAGTCACAAAGAGATAATCTCCCTACGCTTTCTCTCTCCGTCTGTAGGTTAATTTATATCTACCTCCACCTTTTTTATTAAGTAGCAAAGTGAGTAATCTAGAGGAAATGAGAGGTGGAGGTTAGTCACCAAGGATTAGTCTGCTTCCAGGACATCAAACATTCCATTCCCACCCAGGAGATAATCATAGCCAGGTTAGCCAGGAAATTAAGTGACTGCCTTTCTGAGGGTCTCTAATCCCTGTCTCGCTCTCTCCTTACATTTCTCTTTCTTTCCCACCCTTCCCGCTTTCTCTAATTCTGTCCTCCTCCCCTGCCCATCCCCCCTTCCTCTCCCCCACCTGGACCAGAGCTAAGTCTTCGTCCTGGCCAATCTGCTACAGACTGCTTGTGTCTGCAAGAACACTTCCATCTCCATTTCCTGGAGGGTATTTGATAGATGACACTATCCACCACTTACACTGGAGGTAATATCTGACCATGCAGCCAAGTCAGAGCTTTCAGACAAATTGAAAACTGTTCAGAGATGTTTCTTATATCTTTATCAGAATGATGTGTGTACTACATGCCTTAAGATATAGTTTTCCTATTTATGCTGATAATCACACCGTATCAGCCCAACCATATCAACGGAATTGGAAAATAGGTCAGCATTTACAGTAAGTAGTGTCATACAAGCACTTTTTTGGTCAATATCTGGAAACAATTTGCGACTAGAAGGTTTCTCAGGGGTCATGCAATATAGGTCAAAAAAAGACTTAAGCTTTAAAGACTTTATAGTAAGGGTTTATTTGTGTGCATTTTTTCAATGCAAGACCCCCGGGTAGATTAAATGACGGTGGACTCTGTCTGTACATGTTACAAATCTGTTGGATTCAGGTCCAAATACAGGACAAAAGCTCAGCGTGGCAAGTGGATTTCTGCCTCCTTCCACAGCATGTCATCCAGCACAACGGCAAATATTGCCTCCATTTTCCACACTTCTTTGTCCATTGTCCCCTTTTTTTCTTGAGCACATTATTCCTCATCTTTTACGATGTTCCCAGTCAACCACACTCTATAAACTAACATTGCACGCACACATGCACAAATAACCAATCTTGGATGAATGTACTTTGTTGTTTTTTTACATATTTTGCTCTAAATTTCATATTTTTAGGTATTTTCGAGACCTCGTCAGCATAGAGTGCCACAGTGACGCGTCCTAAAACCAGGAAGTAAGCTGCGCATGGGTTACAAAAAAGCAATGCAATTTCTTCATAGGATTTTGGAAAATAGCTGGAAATAAGGTCTGTGGTTGACACACATTTAAGCGACGGATCACGTTTTGTTCAGTTGGATAATCTCCACATGTCTACCCTACTTTTATAATTTTCGAATCATAAACCTATTGATCATAAATCTATCGATTAGATGTTTTAGGATGCGTCACTGAGGCACTCTATTAGGAGTCGAGGTATGACTTTGAGGTCAATTTGAGTTCAATGTTTATCGTAGTCAATTCAATTGAGCTAAGCTAGATTTGATTTACGATCAGATATTTTTGGCACACCATTGCACAAAATATTGACTCATTTGTGACACCAAACAGCTCACCCACTGACGTTACTTGCGAAAAATTTGCACAAACGGAATTTACCACATTTCTATTCTCATTGATAAATCTGCCACTTCCGTGTTGACAATAGCCCAAAACGCATAGAGAAATCAATGTAATAATAGGTACAATTGCTTTTGTCAGTTAAGACTAGGCCATCATTTAGTTAATCAACATCAGTTATGGGTTCCCGACTTAAAACTATTGTATTTTATTTTATAATATTGGCCGGATTTATATCTCCGTTTATGAATGTTTAAAAGTCCAGATAATGATTTGCTGTGTAATGTTAAGCATTGTAATAAAACCTGTTTTTATCAATTTGGGAGCCAATGTAGATATTTATACCTGAACTGACATTTACAACTAGAGGGATTTTATAGACGACAGAAGAAGATTAACAAAAAAGATGAGAAGGGGAAAAAATAACAGTGATAAAATGTAAAGGACAAGATATAAAACATGCAGAGACCAGAACAGTAAGACACAGGCAAGAGGAGAGAAGAGGTCAGGTCTTTCATGAGATTAGAAGAGATAAAAAATAGAGGAAATAGAGGATCGAATAGAAAAGACACCCGGACCATCACGACCCCGCATCTGGAGCCATTCACCTGAGAGAGGAAGAGAGTGTGTGAGGGAGGCAGAAAGAGAAAAGTGACACTTTCATCCTATTAGAGCTCCATCTAACCTGCCACTGTAGCCACCTGCTCCCACCATCACACACAATCATACACACTCAAAACAACCTGGAACCTTTTTCTGCATTCACAATCTGCACATGCACTAGCACACGCAAACACACACACACACACACACACCACACACACACACACACACACACACACACACACACATTATAAAGGTAGTAGTGCTGCTCTTATGTGCTTATGGTCTTATGCTAAGTCCTGCTCCTGAGATATCATAGAGAAATAATATGAGAATCCAGAAATAAAAACCCAGAAGAGACATGCCTGTACCCAAGGCGCTGACATTATAAAATTGGCAGAGGGAGTAAAAAAAGTGCCCCGCTCTCATTTCTCTCCTCTCTCCCATCATCGGTCCGTACGTTGTCTCCCCTTTAACCCTTACCTCTTTGCACTACCTCATGCTCCTTGCTCCTTCTCTTCCGCTACCTCAGTTTTCCTTGGAATCCACCTTTCTTTGTTCCCCCCTAATCCTCAAAGGGGAACTTTTTTTAAGTCGGGAAGTTTAGGGTATAGAGATGGAGAGTGGAGTTCGGGGGGGTTGAGGTAGACGGATATAGTATCTGGGTGGGGGCTTAAGGAAACTAAATTATCTTCCTCACTTTTCCGGCTCCCCTTCTCCTCATCCTTCTCTCTGTCCCTCTATATATGCCACCCCCCACCCCTGACTCTCTTTCTCTCTATGTCCCCTTATCAACTCCCACCTTGCTGTTTTTCAAGGGCAAGCTTAACTTTTAAGGACACTAAGGATTGGTTAAACCTGTATGTGTCTGTGATTCCCTCTTTTATTTTATTTTTACTACATTTGATATGTGTCTTTGTCGTTGGTAGGGTGTACACTTAGCTAAATATTATTTGTGTTGTTTTTTTTGTGTATTTTTCTAAAGGCTTTGCAGCAGACTAATCCTATCCGCTCTGCTATCGCCTTACCTTCCTTCTTACTATCATTTATTTATCCCCATCTCTCCCAGCACACTCACTATGTCCCCTTCTTTCTTTTTCTTTCTTTTATTTATATCCCTCCCTTTCCACACTCTTCATACCCTAAATATATACAAATACAAACACATAGCAGCATTTTGAACTGTAAACATGCACATCTAGCTCCTATTTCACTGTTCAGGATCACATTGTTGTCATTGTGTCCTAGATTGTGAATTTTGTATTCATTTTGTTGAAACAACAAACATCTCTTGACATATTCTCACAGGGTACTCTGTTTCTATTTGAGGACAAATAGTTAGCCCCAAATCGAAATCTATGTTGTGGTCTATGTCTGCGATGGTGTGAAAGCCTTGGATTGGACCCTGCTTTGGACTCGGTCCACTTCCAAACAGACTTTAGTTAAGTGTGTGTGTGTGGTGTGATAGCAAAGCAGACCAAGCACAGAACTGTGAACTACTATTGAATCAATCTGCTGTTCATAAACTGCTAAGAGATATCTTGACCCCTATAACCCAGTGTAGCGAAAAACTCATAGAAGATAATTAGCTGTTGTCATATTCCCATGGAGGACAGTGACGAAGTAATAATGCAGCCAGCTATATGTACAATGAATTAGTTACCTTCAATGTGACTTCATGTTTCCTCCACTTGGTTGTTATAGCCTAAACTCAATAAGGACCATTTTTGTTTCTTAAAATGACCAGGGAAAGTTAATGCTGCATTCACATGCTCCTTACATGGTCACATACCCTGAGTTGGAAAGTTGTTAATCTTATTTTGGTGTTTTCATAAGTCGTAATGTTGAAACAACATTGACGCTACAAAGTAGATGTGTTTTATTTTATTGCCCGAAGTTCAACAAAGCGTAACTATTTCTGAGGTGGCATTCACGTGAATTTCCCAAGTCTGGAAATACTTGTTCAAATTACACCAACATCCCATGATTGCAACCCAAGTGCCCTGTTTCACAATGTTAACAAACGTTAAAAATAGTTCCTGTATCTACCCCGTGACTGGGATCCGCTCCAAAGAGTAATGGGTTTTTCCTTGGCCCATGCTTCACCTTTAAACAAGCTTCATGAAAATAGGGCCAGTAGTTTTTCCGTAATCCTGCTGACAAACAAACAAGGGTAATTAACCGAACACCAGGTGGTAAAATACCTCACATTTTGGGTTTAAATCTTGGTTTCTGGTTTCAGGATTAGGGTTATGTTTGGGTTTTAACAGATAGTGGTTATAGTTATGTTGAATCTCTAGGGAATAATGACAAAGCACATGTTGGTGTATCAGGGTGTGTTGCTTTCTGCTAAAAAAGCATTGGGCTATCACCTCCCTGATAACTTTTGAATGTAATTTAAAAGGGAAAAAAATGATTTAATTTGATTGATAGGTCCACCTACTGATATGCATAGAAACACACTCCAAAACCTAACTTCCTCACAAACCTACACTAAATCAACAGGATGCACTTTGTATTAAGTAGTATTAATCACTGCATTCATAGGAGTCACACTAAGCGGCGTGCTTTCGGGAAAATTGACCTTCTGTGGTCTTAATTGTTCGAGAGGCTCAACAGCGCTGTGACATTTAACTGTGCTCCAGTCTTAATTCTTAGCCCTTTATTCTAGTGCCTCGCTGACATTTCAGTGGGATGGGGTTTGTGAATAAAGATGATTGGTGCGTCTTTGGTGTTGTAAACAAATAAGCACATTTGCCAAGGATAATTGTATTCTTTAACCCTTTTTCTCTGCCTTTCAAATACTTTTGCTCAGTTCTATATCAGCCTCACTGTTTTGGTGGTTTCTCTCAGCAGGGGAGATTTAAAGCCCAATAGCACGCAGTGACCATCATGGTGTATATATTTGCAGAGGTATCACAAGGTCGTTTATCGATAGCAATGACTCAGCGATTGCTTTGCCAGATGCTGAGATTTCTGGTTTTCAAACTTTATTTCCCAGCCCATGGCTTTTATTGTATTTTGTAAACACCCAAAGAAAAACCACCAACTGAGATGCATTTAGTTTACTCAAAGATGGATCATGATGCTGCAAGCAGGTAAAAAACTGTCCAATATATGTTGTGCTACAGCTTAGAGAAGAAGAAACAAACATTGTATTATTCTAGATAAAAGGTTAAGTGATTTTAATTCTGAGCTATCTTACTAATGTAGGGTATAGGAAAACAGTATGTTTTGGTTGTATATTTCTTAAGGAATACTTGCACTAATTTATAAAACTAATACCGCTTAGCTTAGCATACATTATAAAAATATGGGGACAACAGCTAGCCTTTATCCATCCATCTGAACAAAAAAGATAACTAATTAACATGTGTTATCTATTTTGTTTAATAGAAACAACCTATTAATATGTTGTTGGATGTACCAAACAGATGAACAGGACATAGTTGACTTTGGTAGAGAGACCGTCCCCTGTGTGGTCAACACAGTCTCATTAGAAGAATGATGAACTACTGAAAGACCTCATTAGAACAGCCGTGTGTGTGTGTGTGCTGAGGTTAAATTGTGTGTGTGTGTGAATGTGAATAGGCATGTACTTGTGAGTGTGCTCGTCTACTCTCTCCCTCCTTTAGTGCTACTTTGTTAAGAGCCTGTAGTAATTAGCCTGTGGAAATGGATGGCTTTTCACCAGCAGCTGCAATTACTGCTTTCTCTAGAATGAATGGATGGATGAGTTGACCGAGGGATGGCATATAGCAGGGGTAGGCAAGTAAGTTTGGCCGTGGGCCAATTTTTTGCTGTGCCGCAAGATGGCGGGCCAGAACATAATCAAAGCCTAATTCAAGGAATTGATTTTGGTAAGAGGGCGCAGCGCCCCAGTTCCCCGGTTCAGAAAAAACTCTGATATCGCTGATAACCCTCCCCATCAACACTCTGATGCGCAGTCAGATCCGCTGATTGGTTCACTGATGATATAAGCGCCCAATCCAGAGCCTCTGGCTAGACCCGCCCAAAGGGAGGCTCGTCCTCTCTAGCCCCATTTCAGTGAGTAGCATGAAGCTGCAGTGTCGGAGACAGCAGTTACAGGACTGCACTGGACTGCACTTCTAGAACCGCACACACAGGTCCGACGGACCACGTCACGGCGGCACGTGACGGAGCACGTTCACATGAACGCCTGAAGCCCCTCAATGCAGTGCGCAATCTAACCCTTCCCTTCCCCCCATCCTAACCCTAACCGCTCCCTACCTTTTTACCTAATCCTAATCTTCCTTCCTCCCTCCCAAACCTCAATGTTGATATGACGTAATTTAAATTAAATACAGGGTTTTAATTTAAAGCAGTTTTATTCTGAAAAACCCGGAAGTTCACACTAACTATTAACGTAACACTTTTATTCTGAAGATTCTTCATTTCCGGTTAGCATTAGCATGTGGCTAACGTTTTGAAAACCGTGAATTGAAGGTGAAATGACATGTGATGTTGTACACTAAACACACTGGGATTAACACATTTATTGACGCTGGAATAACATTTTATCAGAATTATTTATATATATATTAATAATATAAGATATAATATGTTACTTTACAATCTATGGTAAGTACACAACACAATACGCAAAACAACTAGGGTCGTGGGGAGTGCGGTCCTGAGAGTACAGCCTCCGACGCTGCAGCTTCATACTATTGATTTCAGTCCCAAAGCCAGGGCTATTATCTGTATTTTAACAGACTTATCTTTTAAATTGAGGTGTATTTATTGTTCTCTTCAAAGTTAATTTTTCTCTGAAATGTTAGGGAGGATGGTCCTCCCTTTCCTCAATGGACGAGCCCCCACTGAGTAAAGTAGAGTTATTAACTAGGTAGCAGTGTTATTTAACATACTTTTATTCTGATAAGTATTGTCAAGTTCTCTGGGTTTTTGGCATTTATTTGAGTGTTTGCCCACATTTAAGAGGCTTGAGGGACAACTGGAATCCTTTTTCCTTTTCTTTATTTCAACTTTTCAAGGACACATTAGGATTCTTTCAGGTTGAAAACCTTTAAAAAATACCAAAGGACAAAATAAATCAATTACAGCAGTTTTGCTTTGCAATTTCATATATTATAACCTAAATTAATCAGTAACCAAGTATTTTACTCAAACTCAATGTATTTAATAGTTAAATAAGTACTTTAATTGACCTGGTTCCCCCCCAACCACACATTTGCCATATGTGACCCGCTCTATCGAAATCATTCGAAAGTCGCAACGGCTCATTTCAAAATAAACGTAGATTTGCGTAAAAAAATAGTTTTTCACGGATCGGGTGTTTTGTTTGATTTTAAATAAACAAAGTCTTGGCTTTCACAATATGACATTTTTATTTCCAAAATCACACGATAAATACATGTTTGAAGCTTATAAAGGGAAGATGACAGCTCTCACTCGCCACTCTGCTCTTCCACAGCGCCGCTTCCCCTCCCTCCGCTGACATTATGAATGTAAGCGGATATGTCGGGACAGAATTTATTTTACCGGACAATTTTGAAATGTACCGGTCATGTTTCAATAATAATAATAAGAATTGTGTAGCAGAGTTGCCGTTAGCAGGTAATCACCGGACTATGACCGGATATGCTGATGTTTAAAACTCAGTTAATGGGGCTCGTTTTTATATTGCTTCAGTTTATAATCGTTACAGATCAAAAAATTCAGATTCATTTTTCCATAAATGATTCCACAAACAACATAATTATTACATTCGAACAAAACTACTTGTAGTAGATGAAGTACATTATTCAAAAGTTTACATTAACTTTGAATAATAACACGGGAGAAACGGATGCTCTCTTCTCCCCTCTCCCTCCCTCTCCCTCCCTCTCTCTCCTGACAGCCTGTCAGTTTCTCATGCAGCTCGCTAAACAGTGGGCGGGGCTTCAGGTGATCATGCAGAGCTACGTGTCTCCATCAGACTCAGCAGCTGATCTGATCTCTCTCGGTCCGGTTATACTTCACTCGCGTTTATGTCCATATCGATCAGATCTCCTGATCGGCCTTTATAGAGAGCACCGATCAAACTATTAAGAGTGAATATCGATCGGCGGCTAACGGAAACCCTGATGTGCGACTGTCGGTCCTATGTTGTAAAAGAAAAAAATCAAAATAATATTTTATTTTTGATTCTCAAAATTACGGGCCAAATATTATTGCTGGCGGGCCAACAATGGGCCGCCTGTTGCCGACCCATGGCATATAGTATTAAATGAATGGATAGAAAGTTATATTGGGAAGAGTAAATAAAGCCTGCGATGGAGGGCAGGGGTGATGGAACGGAAGGAAGTTGCATGGTTATGGAGAAGTGGGGGAAAGGAGTTTTTTATTAAGTTGTCATCTTGTTTTGTACTGCTTCAGTGGAAGTGAATGGCATAACTGATGTGTGTATGTGACCATGAATGGATATAGGCTGAATCTAATGTGAGATTAGGAATTAAATGAAGGAGAAGATAATACAAGTTGACATAAGATAGTACCAAATGAAAAAAGTCTGTCAAATGTCTTTGTAATGTCTGCCATTAGAAGAGCTGAAGCATAGCTCACTTCACACAGACAGGTGTTAGATTCCTTTCCACCTCACTAGAGATTAAAATCACATGTTACTCATATCATTTTTGATTAAGAAGGTGCATTAGTCTATCACACAGATTCCTTAACGCTTTACATGTACACGTACCCATTCACACCCCATTCAGGGCAACATCCCACTTGCTCAAGGAAGCCAACATTCACACACAGTTGTCCCTCGACATGTTGAACTCTACTACCTTCATGGTTTGCATCATTTTAATTTTGTTTAGAGAAAAGAGTCCCATCTTTTCATGTTTCAAGGACTTTTGCTGAAGTGACATGTTCTTTAAATGCTGCTGATATATGTTTTCAAGTCCCAACCACTTGTGATCTTTATTGATGTCAGATGATATGCATGTTTATACTGCACCACAAGGCAAGGCAAGTTTATTTACTCACTCTTGTTTTTTAGTGTTTACAGTCAGAGACAAGTGTCTTCAGGTAGTCCTCCTCCAAACACACCATCCGTGACATTGCCTGGCTACACTACTCATACACATATACACACACACACACACACAAATTGCACCCTCCTCAGAGCTTTGTTTTTAATTGAGTCAGCCAGAAATGCTGGCTGAGCAGAAAGATATGACTGATACGGATTAGAACCAGCCTTCCCTTATTCATCGATTTCTGCTACGGGTGGGAGGCAGGGTGGGGGTCCGGATGGAGGGATGACACAAAGGAAGCTAAATCTTTTTCTCAATCGATTTAGGAAAGGAGAAAAGGACATTGGGAGTGAGACAGTAAGCTATGAAAGGCAGAGACTGGGGTAGAGGACTGGAACTGAAGTGACGGATAGAGATTATACTGTTCCTCTCCGTCATCATTGATTTTAGAAGGGAATGGGTAGCGAAAGACAATAGGGGACTAGAAGGAAATAATGGAAGACCATTGAAAGGATGGAAGTCAATTGAAAGGCTGCAAAGAGAGTTGTAAATTCAGCGATGAATGATAGATAGATGCATGGCAAGGAGAAATTAGGTGAGGTAAGATGACAACATTAAAGAAATGGGAAGGAAAAAAAGAGACCTTAACTAATAGTGAAGATTTAAAAGTACTCAAAGGAACCCTTTATTTCACTTAAGGAGAGTTGGTTAATGAAGGGGAAAGATGAGGTGTGGATAAGGATGCATGGGGGAGGTCAGTCAGAAAAAGGGGATGAAGAGGGAAATGACACAGAAGCGTTAAAGAGGAGCACAGTAAGAGTTGAAGAGAGAAAAAAGTCACTTCACATTTGGTCTAAGTAGTCCCATCGAAGCAGTATGCGGCTACCAAATGCTCTGTGTCGATCTAAATCCCTTTGAAATCCTCCAAACAGCTGGAGCGAAAAGAGTCTGTGCGTAAGACGGAGAGGGAAAAGACGCTAAGATACCAAGAGATAGACCTTGAGTGTGTGCTGGAAGTAATGTGGTGGTGTGTTTTATGGGTAGTGCGAATCTGAGCTCTACTCAGTCTGAAAGTCAACAAGCGCGTGTGAACAGTAAGAGCTGAAATACTGTAGATTTGTAAGCAAGGGAACACAGAATTGTTAGCGGGACATAATGATCTCAGAGGGTAGAGGAGTTATGTCACTACATTTGAGCAAACTGATTTTCACACTCGTAATCAAAGCTCCTCAAGCTCAATTTTGCTCGTCTGAATCCTCTCTGTGCAAACTAAATATCAGTTTGATTTCACCACTATGTGGAATCGAACACTTTCTTGTACTTTCAAAATAAAAGCTCTGACAGTGGTGTTTTTCTATCCTCCAAATAAAAAAAACTAGCAGTATTTGTTTTCTGTAGTATATTAGAAATCCAAACTTGTTGACTTTAAACGCCAAAAACGATCACATTTGTTTATGGGTTGCTAAATGATCTAGTTTTCAAGCAATGTTGGCGTATTTTGACAGGAATTTGAAAGTAACTTTATTTATTTTGTTCGCTTAAAGGTGGGATAGGTAATTCACTTCAGAAACACTTTTTGTTATATTCCATGGAATGCTCTTAACATCCCGATAGCAATGAATATCTTAAGCGCTTTGACAATAAATACATTAAAAAAATGTCATCTGTGGAAGCCGTAGTACTGTAAAAAGCATGACCAATCATTTTAGCCGGTCCGGCTAAAATAACTGGATGGCCTACCTGCCTGTCAGCCTTCCATCTGTGCACAAACTTATCTCGTGCCCTCATTGGTCATGTGCGCGTTCATGTGTGTTGGAGGAGGGGCTCTGTAAGGAAGTCTGAAGGAAGGGGCGTACTTTCAAATTCTAGTGCACTCGAGCTGGTTTCTCCATTCTTACCTACCCTACCTTTAAGTTATGATATATGTTTGAAGATTTTTGTCTGACCCAAGACTTCTATTTAAAAAATGAAATAAAACATATTATACTGTGATCTGATCCTTCAACTTTTGGCATTCAGAAAACAAATATATGAATTTAAATATCATAATAATCAAATATATTCATAATATTCATAAAGTGATGTTGGACTCTAAAATAAAATAATCCTAAATAACCATATGGTCGCCATCACTCCTTACTGAGGAGCTGACTCTTCCCTGGGTGGATTTAAAGAAAGACATGAGCCTGACGTCCAGATGTGGGTTTGTTGCAGCTTGCTTGTTAAAAATGTTGGCAAGCGACTTCTTGCGAATTTAAGTAGTCAGTCGCTGGCAAAACATCTGGAGGAAAGTGAGGAAGCACACGTAGAAACGAATGTACGCGCATTGTACGCTCAAATGTCATTCTGCTCTCTCAAATCTGCACCTTTGCGATTTGAAAGGTTGACGTTTGCGCTCTCGGTGTGTCTGTGTAACTTTATGTGTGTGTGTGCCTCCTCTCCCATCAGTATCGGTCTCTTCTGCTTGATTTCCGTGCTCCTCTCTGCCTCTCCTCTGCTCACCATGCCGTGAAATGGTTTTTCACTAGACCATTACCCCAACCAGTGCACTACACTACTGCCACAGCCCTCTGTCAGCGAGGGTGTGTGTGTGTGTGTGTGTGTGTGTGTGTGTGTGTGTGTGTGTGTGTGTGTGTGTGTGTGTGTGTGTGTGTGTGTGTGTGTGTGTGTGTGTGTGTGTGTGTGTGTGTTGTGTGTGTGTGTGTGTGTGTGTGTGTGTGTGTGTGTGTGTGTGTGTGTGTGTGTGTGTGTGTGTGTGTGTAGTAGCTGCACTAAGAGAAAGGTAGCACTTGTGTATGTGCGGGGACAATGCATTGTGTGCACGTGTATGCGTGTACAGTACGACCCACGCAAGCTCAGTTGTCATGGTTTTTGCCCTGCACTGTACTCCTGTCACAGCTGTGAATGCTGGGAGTCTACTAACATCTGAAATGTCACACACACACACAAAGCTACAGGCAGCTCTAGTCGTAGCAGGCGTGTTGTTCTGCTCACTAACAAACTGAGGGTTCATCTGTCACTGCCTGAGTTGTTTTTGGAATTGTCAAATGTTAAGCTATAAGCATCTTTCAGTAACGACTGATACAGTGGCCAAAAATGTTGTTTAAAGTGGCAATGTCAAGCTGATGACAAGCTTGATTCATTTTGTGGTCAGTTTTGAATGTATTTTCTTGTATTAACCTCTCTAGTCTAATAGTCATGTTTTCAAAAAATCATTATTTGTGTTGAAATGTAGACTGTGTATTTGCTGTGCAGTTTAAATGGGCCCTTTTATGCCCATTTTTACGTTCATATTCATGTCTACTGTGACATGTTTACATGCTTTATGTTTTTTTAAAAAAGGTCTTTATTTTGCTCATGTGGTGCAGCACCTCTTTTCACCCTCTGTCTGAAACCAGAGCCCAGTCTGCTCTGATTGGTTAGCTGGCTGGCTCTGTTGTGATTGGTCAACCGCTTAGGGATGTCCCGCCCCTGAGCCTATCACCTACAATGTGTTGGAGCGCTAGCCAATAGAAGTGAAAGGGTAACGTAGTGATGTGATTATGTTACAGAAAATAAACAAAGGACTAAAATAAAGGCGTGTCAGGCCGGGTCGGAGTGTGTCGGAGAGAAACCTCCTTTGCAGACCATTTACATGCACACAAACCTACAACACACTACTGTAACGGGAACACCCAAAATACCATAATTACGTAAATTGCGGATTTCTTCTGACTCCACATTTCCAAACTGATTGTGCTGCCTCTTTAAGCATAACTGTATCAAAGCTGTATCCAGAAGACAGACTGAGAGGTTTGTTCAACTTATTTTTAGCTGAATAAACACAATAAAGAATATCAGTTAAATAAATTACTATTTGCAATTCCTCACTTAGTCCAACTGCCTCTGTAGAAATATATATACACTCCCTCACTTCATATGCATACGTGCACATTCATTCTGTGCTCATCTGTTTCTGTTTACTCAGTCTGTGGCATCGCATAGTAATCTGCTCTTAATCCATGTGTAAGGAAACACACAAAGACATGCACACTTGAGCAGAAGAGCACCAAACCATACATTCTCAGTCCAATCCTGTCTCCTACAACATGACGTTCCATCATTCTTTGAGGGATAACAATTGAACACGTGGTAAGCTTTATCAATTTAAACAAACTAAACGCTGAAAAAATACTTGGTTGTGTATTGGTCACAAAAATACTTCAGAAAAAGGTATTGTTTAAGATTAGTACTTTTGTTAAAACATTGTTTTATCAACGGACCTTATTTATATACTACGTATTCAAATATATGAAATGGTTCATACAGGATACAAACAGAAGTCTCCTGAGAGGAATTCCTGTGTTCGGTTTACCCTCACATTAACCCCTACATACACACTCCTCTGAATTCCCCGGACTTTGATTAGAAACACATTTGTCTATGGGAACATCAGCCAGATGATTCTGTCTTAACTCGGGCACATATAGGTTTGGGGTTAGAAAAACACTAGAGAACAAAGGGTATTTATTCTTATTGCCTACAAATCCCATTTTAAGAACAAAACCAACAGTGAACTGATCCTACTAACACACTTGTGTAGCCAAAGCCCGATGTTTTGTTATTCATCAGTGCAAAAAAGCTATATTGGTTATATATATTTTTTCTTCATTATATACAATGAACACGCGCAATTTAATTAATTTAAGTCAATCCCACATACCGCCACCATAAATACTTGCTCTAGTGCATCACATGTTGTTTTTCTGCTGAGAACTACAGTGTCCCGCCGTTTCAGGAAATAATTGAGCCTTTATTGAATATGTACACAAACTCGCTCGGATCAGTCATTAGCCCGCATGGTTTTTCTTACCACTGCTACGCTGACGACACCCAATTAATTCTGTCCTTTCCCCGCTCAGAGACCCAGGTCGTTGCACGCATATCTGCTTGTCTAGCTGACATCTCTCAGGGGATGTCTGCTCACCACCTCAAGCTCAACCTTGACAAGACTGAGCTGCTCTTCCTTCCGGGAAAAGATTGTCCCACTCTTGACCTAACAATCAACATCGGCCCCTCTATTGTTTCCCCGACTCAGACTGCAAGGAATCTGGGTGTGACCCTAGATAACAACCTGTCCTTCACTGCAAACATCGCTGCTACAACCCGTTGCTGCAGATACACGCTTTACAACATCAGGAAGATACGTCCCCAGCTGACCCAGAAAGCGACGCAAGTTCTGGTCCAGGCTCTCATCATCTCACGCCTAGACTACTGCAACTCCCTCCTGGCTGGTCTACCTGCATGTGCCATCCGACCTCTGCAGCTCATCCAGAATGCAGCGGCTCGTCTGGTCTTCAACCTTCCTAAATTTCTCCCACACCACTCCGCTCCTCCGCTGCCCTTCACTGGCTTCCGGTAACTGCTAGAATCCACTTCAAGACACTGGTACTTGCTTACCATGCTGCGAATGGATCTGGCCCTTCCTACATCCAGGACATGGTTAAACCGTACACCCCAGCACGTGCACTACGCTCTGCATCAGCCAAACGACTCGCTGCACCCTCGCTGCGAGGGGGACCCAAGTTCCCATCAGCAAAAACACGTGGGTTTGCTATCCTGGCTCCAGGATGGTGGAATGAGCTCCCCATTGACATCAGGACAGCAGATAGCTTGCACATCTTCCGGCGCAAACTGAAAACTCATCTCTTTCGACTCCACTTCGAGCGATAGATTTATTAACAAAGCACTTTTATACTAATAAAGGACTGGCTTATCTAAAGCCAGTTGAGTAGCACTTGAAATGTTTGGCTGTATGAAACCTGATGTACTTATATGATTCTGTTTTCTTCAAGGTTGTGTCTTCCTGGTCGAATGTACTTATTGTAAGTCGCTTTGGATAAAAGCGTCAGCTAAATGCAATGTAGTGTAATGTAGTTGTGAGGTTTTTCTAAAGAGTTACGTTTCCATAGGAACCAATAGGCTTTGATTTTTGCCTAAGGAAGTCAGAAGGTATTTACAGACAAACGCATTATTTGTTTTGTTTTTTCATGAGATTTATAGACAATAACAAGATATTGAACAAGATAGATAAGATAAGATCTTTAATTTGTCATTGTACAAGTACAACAAAATTACAATGTGAACTCAAGGTGCCAACGCACAACAACAAGACAATATACAAACAAGAAATGGGACTTTAATAGAAAGGGAATATGTACATAAATAAATAATAAATTAAATTGCACGATTCCCCTCGTATTGCAACGCCATCCTTTCCCCCTCAAGTATACTTCCACCAAAGCTACCTGACTGATTCCCATCATTCATCTCTCTGAAACCGGCCTCCCTAATCATCCATTTTGTCTTTACCCCTCCAAACATGACTCTTTGCTTTTTCTTCACCCCACCCTTACTCATCTCTCTCACCTCTCAGCCTCCCCCGGATGTCGCAGTCATTTCCCCCCCTCGCTCTCCCCCTTCCCTCTTTGAACATCGTGTTTAAATTGTGCCATTGGTGTCCCTTTCACCTCCCCACTCCGTCGTCCTCGCCTTCACCCCATTCCCTCCCTTGGTTTATAATTCACCTCTCTCCCCTCGAACTCTCCCTGCCACTTTGCTTCATAATATCCCTCCTCCTCTCTATATCGCTCTTCTTCATTCAAACTCATTTACTTCTCATTCGCTCCATCTCTCTTCCCCTCCTTTCTTCACCCTCTAATGCCTTTTCATTCTTTCACTCCACCTCTCTATTCCCACCTAATATCCCGCTGTCTCTCTACCTGAGATATTGAAGCTATAAAGACAGGTGTTCAAAAGAAAGCAGGGCCAGCAAATCTGTTTTATATGCCTCCTGGTATCGGAGAGAAGAAGAAAAAGTGATGGTCTGTAATATCGAATTTGGTTGACAGTATTAACTTGAGTGGAGGAGAGGAGAAGAACATAGTTTCCTATAAAAACTTTCAACTGTCTTCACCCCTTGGGACACACACTTCACCTTCTTGCATTTTCTTCTTTTGGATCTAATCACACTCTTCAACTTGTTTTTATACTATATGGGGACCCTGTGTACACATCTCTTACAGGACAGAGACAACAAACAGTAATGTCTTATCAGGGGTACAACATTGTACTTAGATAAATATATATGTTAGGCAATAGAGATGTGTATTACCAACAAAAGTGCCATTTTGCAAATGGCAAAGGTGCGATCAACTCAATTGAATGGACTATTTTCCAAAACTCTGCATTTCACACAACCTGAAGGGACTCAATAACGCTCCATATTTTCTTTTTTTACTGTTAGAGTTTAGCATGTATGCAGAGTCACAACACTCAATCATCTGAATCATATCTCACTCCCTTATGTTCAACTGAGTCTCATTCCCAGTATTTACTGAAAATGGCCTGTGTGTAGTTCAATGTGTGTATGTATGTGTGTGTTAATGGGGGTTGTTGACGTTTGGAGTTTAGTCGGCCTCTTTAAGGAACACCGCGGCAGCTGGAATCTCCCTAGTGAATAGACCGGGATAATCTCTGTGTGTGTGTGTGTGTGTGTGCGTGTGCGTGTGCGTGTGCGTGTGCGTGTGCGCGTGTGCGCGTGTGTGTGTGTGTGTGTGTGTGTGTGTGTGTGTGTGTGTGTGTGTGTGTGTGTGTGTGTGTGTGTGTGTGTGTGTGTGTGTGTGTGTGTGTGTGTGTGTGTGTGTGTGTGTGTGTGTGTGTGTGTGTGTGTGTGTGTGTGTGTGTGTGTGTGTGTGTGTGTGTGTGTGTGTGTGTGCGTGCGTGCGTGCGTGCGTGCGTGCGTGCGTGCGTGCGTGCGTGTGTGTGTGTGTGTGTGCGTGCGTGCGTATGTGTGAGAGGGAAAAAAGTGAGTAATAATGGGAATCAGTGAGGAGAGAACGAGATGTGTAGGTGAGGGAGAACCAGTGAGATGAAGAGTCAAAAAGGAAGTCGTAGAGATTGAGCTGTCAGCAGCTTGACTTAATCTTTTACTTCTCAAGATGGAGACTCGACTCTGCATATATATGACTTTGTTTGTGTGTGTGTATGACCAACCATCCTGTTTTGAAGTAACCTAATCTAGGACTGAGGCCTCATCCACCCCCCCTTAGAAAAAACCCTCAGAAGACCAAAACTCTAAATCCCTAATAACTAGCCTTTGTCAATCCTAACTGACTACAAACACACACAGAAACGCAGGCGCAAACACACACATAAGGAAAGAGGCTTATGGCTATGCAATACGCAAGCTTAGGCTCACACATTTTTCACAGTTTATTCATATTTCAGGCAGGGAAATATATACTTTTACTTAAATCAACACTAATAAATTGTCTCTATTCACCAGATGCCGGTCAGAGCGACAGATCCTCGGTTGGCACCACGATATGAAGAAGTGGAACGTCAGTACGCCTCATTACCAAGGTACTACTTTCTCTGCTTCCCTCATGTGAGGAGGTCCGAAAAGTAAGATGTTTTACTGCCGGTATCATTCCTCTCCTCTTCCCTTCTTTTTCTCTTTGAAGCCGCTAATTAAATCTGTGTAGTATGTATGTCTTTCTGGATGTCTCTGGAGGCCTCAGTCTAAGCCAGGAACTCACCTTTCCCCTCCCTGGGGAACACACACTGAGATGGGGGGGTGAAATGTAACCCCAGATCTGCTCCCCCACAGAAACATACTTTGGTTTAAGCTCAATCAGTAATTTTCTGGCATGTCGATGAGTGTAGTCTCTGTGTGTGTTTTTTAACCCTCTAACTTCAAACCTCAGCAATTATATTTTGGTGTCTTCCTGTTGTTTTGAACCAGAAATGCACAATTGTTTTTACTTTTTATAGAATTTTAACAACGTTTCACTCGGTCAGACATCACAATTTGCTCCACTGTATTTCTCTATGTATTTAGACAGTTTAAAAGCCAGGAGGCAGGTGAGTGGAGGACACAGGAGACACAGCTATGGTCAGAATTGACTGTCATGCAGCAACGTAGCTCCTCGACTCTCTCTGAGCAGCGTGCATTAGCCTATTGCCCGGCACGTTCTGCTGTTTCCCTCCCTGGACAGCATGAAATATCACTAACATTAGCCAGCAAAAGACCAATAACAGCTTCCTGAGTATACTAATCAATTCCTGAAGGATTCTTTCCATTTATTTCTCATGATGCGTTGTCAAATGTAATCAGATACATATCCAGGTCCAGGGCCGTCATAGCTGTTTAAAAGTATGTTTGAAATGAGCTTGGAACATGTTTAAAAGCACAGCTGTTCACTGACCATTTAAACATGTCCGCCTTAATGTGAAACACAGTCGAAGACATCTTATATTCTACTGCCATCATCAGTCACGTCCTGCAGCATCTCATTTTTCATTTGCAACCTTTCCACTTTCACTGCCTGAAAGGCCTCAACTCTAATTATCTTTTTTTCACTCCTTACATCTAATTTGTTCTTTCTGCTACCTTCTCTATTCATTCCTGTTCCTTGCTCTACAGTGCCTTAGTTGTTAAATGTATTTCCTATTATTTGTTTATCGTTCTATGGTAAGGGGCTTACATAAAGCCCCGTACCATGCATGTTGACTGTAAACTCTTACTGTATCCAAAAATAAAACTCATTCAACAAAAATAGACGTGCTAACTTTAACATTAGAAACTCTCAGAAGTTGTTACTAGCTTTTTCTCACCTTGTTTTATGTTGCTGTTAAGAACCAACACCATAGCAGACTAACAAGCCAACAACAAATGTTTGTTTTAGTGTGGGTTCGTCTTTGTGTGTGTGTGTGTGTGTGTGTGTGTGTGTGTGTGTGTGTGTGTGTGTGTGTGTGTGTGTGTGTGTGTGTGTGTGTGTGTGTGTGTGTGTGTGTGTGTGTGTGTGTGTGTGTGTGTGTGTGTGTGTGTGTGTGTGTGTGTGTGTGTGTGTGTGTGTGTGTGTGTGTGTGTGTGTGTGTGTGTGTGTGTGGTGCGTGCGTGCGTGCGTGCGTGCGTGCGAGGGGCAGTCAATGTGTGGAATGACAGACAGAAGTTTAGAATGTTAGAAACTTTATAGCCAGGTTCCCACCCCTGTTCAAATGGTGAGGGATGGTTGTTTCACACCTATTTGTGTGTGTGTGTGTGTGTGTGTGTGTGTGTGTGTGTGTGTGTGTGTGTGTGTGTGTGTGTGTGTGTGTGTGTGTGTGTGTGTGTGTGTGTGTGTGTGTGTGTGTGTGTGTGTGTGTGTGTGTGTGTGTGTGTGTGTGTGTGTGTGTGTGTGTGTGTGTGTGTGTGTGTGTGTGTGTGTGTGTGTGTGTGTGTGTGTGTGTGTGTGTGTGTGATGACTTTGGCAGATGGGAGCAAGAACAGTGATGATAGTTTTGAGGGCTGGCTGTGGTATCTGAAAAGCTTTGGGAAATTGGACACACACACACACATACAGTACACCCTGTCTCTGTTTCCACTTTCAGACGTGCACTGCAATCCCAAATCCCTGTGCCAATTTTACATGTAGGCCTCGTGTTTGAAAAGCACCCCAGTCATTTATCAAATAAAACTCACTCTGATAATCTGCCTTATTACAACAGGGTAATGGTTCTCAAACATTCTCTGCATGGCTCAATTGTGATTTATAACAGTTACATTGCCCAGAGACAGGGCCGGAACTACACACAGGCTCTCTTGGCACATTGTGCCTGGGGCCCTCTCCCACTGAGGGGTAAAAAACATTAAATGCTTACATAATTAAAATATGTTAAACATTATTCAATGCAGGCTTCATAAAAAAAACAGACATATATAGGCTTTATGATACTCATTCTCATGTAGACCATTGCGCTACAATTTACCAATATACCATGTATGATGATTTAACGGTATCAAAAGACGATTGGTTTGATGACCAGCATCACACCCTGTAACAACATAAGGCTAATTTAAAGAATTAAAAATGTAAATAAGATTGTCACACAAGAACAATGCAAAATTATTTTTGAATTGTTAACAAATCTGTCACCATCAACAGGTGAGGAACGTAGCAAACACCTGTTTCAAGCCATAGTGACACTGTGTGAAACTGCTGTGACATCATCCTTAACATAACAAGCAGAAGAACGTATCCACTTCTTCTTATAACTTGGTCGGCATACAAACAAATTATAATCGCTTTAAACAGTAGGTTTGCTTTTTAAAAATCGGACCATTGGCAGGATGTCCCGTGATGTACAAGTGATTATATCTTCTCTGACTAATTAAAGGTCTGAAGTGTTTAAAAGAACCGCGATCATAGACATTCCAAGAAAATGTGGCTAGGTTATAGCCACAACTTTTGCTAATGGTAAACCACAAAAGAGTTCAGTTGAGTGTGTGTGTGCTGAACCATGTAGTGTCATTGCAGCATTAGAGAGAACAGTGGCTGAGTTTCAGTTTACAGCCTTGTAGATACATGCATTTAATAGCCATGTATTGCATAGTGTCATGTGGCTGGTGCCAAATAGTATGCGAACGTTGTACTTATATCCTAACAGCCTCTCATATTTGAAGTGAGTATGTTTTCAACAACAAACACAGAAATCGTAAAGCCAAAAAACTCTCACAGATTTACTCAAAAATGTTTACCTATTGACTCATATCTTTCTCCTGCTGTCTTTATTCGTCCCTCCTGTCTCTGCATTTCTCCTGCTGTCAATTAACTCTGGAGATATTTCAGCAGCCAGCAAGTCAGAGAAACAGAGATCATGTTTGGAAACCACATCCAGGCTGTTGACCTTATCAAAACATATTATTTAGCTACCGGTCCAGAAATAGCTAGCAGGCTGTGTGTATCAGGTGTCTGCATGCCTGTGTACCTGTGTGCCTGTGGGGGAGGGACCAGGTGTGTGTGTTCATATTATTCCGATATGAACCATACATAGCTCTAGGGTTGCTTAGTCAGGTACTGTACGTTTGACTCGAAGGCAGGAGCACTGGAGCTGTGTGTGTGTGTGTGTGTGTGTGTGTGTGTGTGTGTGTGTGTGTGTGTGTGTGTGTGTGTGTGTGTGTGTGTGTGTGTGGTGTGTGTGGTGTGTGTGTGTGTGTGTGTGTGTGTGTGTGGTGTGTGTGTGTGTGTGTGTGTGTGTGTGTGTGTGTGTGTGTGTGTGTGTGTGTGTGTGTGTGTGTGGTGTGTGGTGTGTGTGTGTGTGTGTGTGTGTGTGTGTGTGTGTGTGTGTGTGGTGTGTGTGTGTGTGTGTGCGTGTCAACATTTTGATGGCTCTAAAATTAAAACATGACCCACCAGTGGATGATGTTTCCCTGCCTAAAGCACAAACGCTACCTCACTGACTGTCAGCAAATGTCACAGCATAAAATAGAGAGGAGTCCGTATATTTTGCTACTCAGTAAAACTGTGTAAAAGTGTCTCAGTGATAAAATATATCAGACTAAAACTAAGATAGACAAGTGTATACGTCAATTGTGGCCAAAGTAATTAAACTTGAATTAAAACAAAACTTCGATTTTATACAAAATTATACAAATTTGACAAAACTTTTGTATCATAATAATCATACTTCCCTTGCTAAAAACAGTAAATTCAGTAAGAAAAAAGTCAAATACTCTTTAGTTTTAAAGTAGAATATATGTTCTTAATAGCTGAGGGATGCATGTTGTTCATGTATGGAAGAGGATAAGGGCCACAACAGGACCAAGAGAAAAGAGAAAAGTCCAAATGTTGGTTTTTTTCAGAATTTGATAAAACATCAGAACTCTGACTCTGAAAACGTCAAACAATCTGAATTGTGGGAATAAAGTCTAAATCATTATTTTCCTCATTCATACTATAATCTCAGAGTAAAAAAACATATACATGAATCCTCTTCCTTATTCATGGTTAATGATCAATGACATTAAAAAGACAAAATGGGGGACACAACATGTGTCCTTTCACTTCAAATAGCCCCAGGTCTTCTCTCATTGCCCTCTTCTCAAAATAACCTCTCCATCCTCTTCCTCCCCCATCCTCCACATCTCACCTTCTCTCTATTTCAACATGTTCCTATTCTTCTCCCCTTCCATCTCACTTTCCCTCAGTGGTGTTATTATCCTGATACAAAAGACCCCCCTGTTGAGAGTGCGTGTCCCTATTTGTTGAGGATTAAGACTATAATTTACATCTGTGTGCTTCAAGAGCGCCTAAATTAAAGCTGTATGTTTTCATTTAATGACATTAGTTAAGACGGGCTGAAACAACAAGGAGAGAGGTGATGTCACTCAGAAACATTACTGTGTGGAATCAAACCTTGAAAGCTGCAGATTTCAGTTTAATTCTATTTCCAACTTTTGTGTTAATATTTTGGATGCTGTAATCTGTATGAAACCATTATTTCGATGAGTGTGTGTGCACCTAAATGTGTGTGTGTATGTGTGAGACTCGGTCAATCTGAGGTCAGTAGATGGCTATCTGACCGTGCGTATGGTCAACATTAGCAGGTTGCGCCCCTACCATGTGTGCACCATTACTGCCCCATTTGCACATTATTGTTCCTGAACACACACACAAACAGCAATAGGCATGCTTGTTTTCTCCTGTATTATTCATATTAAAAAAACAAAGCTAAGAAAAAAAGGGGGAACAATGTCAGAAGAAAAGAAAACAAGAAAGAAATAAACTGTTCAACGTAAAATAAATTGGTGGACAATAGCCACCATTGGTTCACATGTAAGTGTTATAACCCACTCATATCCATAAACTCATCCAATGTAGGTTTCAAAGCACACAGAACCGGACAAGTCACCTTTGATTAAGAACATGATGTCCCTCTCCAAGGATCTCTGTTGATAACAGCGATCAGTTGTTCTAAACTCAGCCTTGACCCAATTGGATTAGCTAAACACCCTTACCCATTTGTCCTCGTTATTACTCTTATTGGATTAAAGGAACCAATCAGAGTTGCTGTTCAGGTTTCTGGGAAGGCTGTCACTTCCTCATTACAATGATAATTGGACGGTTAGTAATTAGAAAGCAGATGTTATGTGCGCTCTGTCTCCGTGTGTCTCTCTTCGTTGCATATCTTCATTTATTTCCCTCCATTCTTTGCCATTCCTGTTTTGCATCCTCCTCCCTTCCAGGCCCTCTTTCTCATTCTCTCTGAACTTGGGGTGAAAAGGACATTGTTGAATACTGTTTCAGTCCGCTGAAGGGAGGGGAAATGAAATGTCTCTCGCTTCTCGTTCTGTCTCTCTCTCTCGACCTCCCAACCAGGCCTGAGAGTTTCCCAGACCACTTTAAAACTGTGGCACAATCCCCCCCATTGTCCAGTTGTTTTTCTCTGTGTCTCTACTCATGGAGCTTGTTTGTTGGCCATGAAGGGGATCCCAAGTAAGACCCTGCCTCTCATAGACTGCCCCCCCCCTCCCCATTTTCCATCTCTCTTGACCCTATCTTGTTCCTAGCTTCTAGTGTTTCTGATGTGTTCACCCTGTCGCTGCTTTAAAGAATTCTGGTCCCAGCTTTGATCTTGATCGTGGCCCCTAGAAAGTTGGGTTACAACCCATAATGTGTAGCAGAACCATAGGGTCCCCCCGTTTGACAAGAGTATGATATGCTTTCATATGTCTGGACCCCGGGGTGAGGGAGCAGGTTTCCCTTTCAGGTTCCAGCCGGCGAATGTTTAACAGGTTTTCTGGGGTATGCTGGAGTTGAGCTGGTGTTAAGTGATACTGTGCTCATGTGGAGTGAAGGGGATTTGCTACAAATTGCGAAATGTACCCAGATACACATTTTGAATAAAATAACTCCCAGGTGTACCCTTCGGTTGATAACTCGCCACTTCCAAGATTTGTATCACACCTGGCTTTTTTAAGGGCCGGTAATGGTCCGCCTTTACTTTATGGCAGTTAACTCATCACCCAAAACGTGGGGAACACATCAAGTAATGTTACGTTATTATTTATGTCCGTCCAAAGAACAAAAAGATGGACTGCGCTTCATGCATCTCAACAGTTGCAGCTGTGAAAGTTAACATCTGGCAGCAGCCTAATGACCATCTGCGGCTCCTGAGCTGCTACAAGCTTCTTTTTCTAGGGATTCTCAAAGTTCTACTGGAAAGTTAAACCATAATCTAATGTGTGTTTGCATGCATTCAAAGTCCTATTTCACAATTATAAAAACTATGAAAGGCATCAAGACGAATGTGCGGAAAGAGTTGAGCGCGTATCAAGTTCGTTGACGCCAAATGGAAGGCACCATACATTGTTGTGATGATTTATGAATCCTTTGGAGGAGGAAACATCTCACATTACCACAACAGGGACATGTTTGAAATAAAGCAGTGACTTAGTGTATGGAGGAACATGTTTACTTTCAGCTCCGGTATCCTACAACCAAAAGTTGCAAAATGGTTTTCTATGAAACTTGAAAATGAACACCGACAGAGCAGTACAGTCATACAGTTGTTTTTCTTAGGTATAGTGCAAGCCATATATTTTGTTAAGATACTATCCTTAAAAGTCTTCATATTATTCCATGACCATATTGTTCATAGTGCTGTTTTTTTCTTACAAGCACAGTTTCAGAATGTCCCTTCATGCACCAGATTAGCGGCTATTGAGGGATCGTAATTGTGTCAGCAATTTGTATCCTGTGGTCATGCACAGAGCAAAATGTCCCCAGCTTGAAACTATTACATCTTGCTGAAGGGGGAACCTTATTGGCTCAAGATGTGAAATAATGTAGGGATTCTTTGAATGGGAAAGGGCATTATCAGTAATGGATTTCACGATGTTTCAGGATGTAACCTGTAAGTGGTTATGTATGACACTGCCATAACTAAATGTCATCCTTACTTTGAAGAATTCCAGCCCGTAGATATGGACATGGCCCATCCATGTACTTACAAGGTGCTGCGTATTCATTGCAAATGTGATGGATCTATCTTTATGGCTGCTGCACACTCAAATGTCCAAAAGTTGATATTGCTCTCGACTTGGTTTGCACCATTTAACATGACTTATGGCCCCATTTGAAGTTGCCATTTTCTATAGGCTCTCCCTGTGATAAGGTTATTATTTTCTCTTATAAGAGATTGTGAACATGTGTATATTGTTGAGGTGCATTTCAGAGCAGTCAAAGGAAATACCTTTAAGTATTTCCTTAAAACAAAACATTTAACCTTGATTGAATAACTGCATTTATACAAATATATACAGACTATACTTGCAATTTTTCTTTAATTGTCTTGTAATTTTATTTAAAATGTAATAGTGAGGTTGAAATACGTTATTAGTACTCGTGGTATTTATGGTGTTTAATTACATATTGGAGAGACATTTTATTGTAATTAGTTTGTTTCTTTGGCTGCTGATACCTACTTGTAAAAAAGACAGACTCATGCCATTACTGCTATCTACTGAAGAGCAGCAGGGTCACATGTGTCAGAATAATAAGATTAGAATCAGAATTCCGAGATAACTCAAAATTCTGATGTTTTTTCTCAGAATTATGCCTTTTTTCACAGAACTCCAAAAAATGCACTTTTGATCAGATCCCTAAAAAAATATGTATCCGTCTAACTAGTTAGATTATAAATATATACTTAGATTATCTCAACTTCAACTTTTAGATTGTCTTTGAGTTCACTTGGTTGCGGCTGGAGTTGATGTCCAACGGTCAAGATGAGATAATGCACTGGAAAAAGAGCTACAATGACATGAACCAAAGTCTTGAGGGCCATTCATCCCCCTGATTTGATAGTCTTAGTATAGTTCTTAGTTTGTTTACCCATCAACTCAATTCTCATCCGACATGTTGATCAGAATATAGTCCATGATGAGCTTGCTGCAGTAAATTGTGGCTCTCGACGATTTTTTGGCTGTAGCTTCATCGCTCGGTTTCCAAATGGCATGGCCGTATTATGATGGGATGCGAAACACCACTCCAAATCCCCATTGTTCTGCCCTCTCTCTGTTTCCGAGGCAACAGTCTCTTACCATCTGGAAGGCCCTCATCCCTCAGTTCCTCTCACTTTCCTCTAATGGGTTTCTCCTCTGTCCTTCTCCCATCTAATTTTCTTTTTCTTTCAGTACGGTTTCTCTTTTTATTCTCTCAGGCAATTTTCTTTTTTACTTGTATGGTGCTCTAATTTGATTCCCTCTCCTGTTTTCCCCTTTTTCTCGCTGTGGCTTTTTCTCATACTTTTCACTTTGAGTACTTACCATACAGCCGTGTTCTTTTTTTCACTCTCCGCTATCCTCCTGTGGTCATTTTCATATCAATCCCTGCTGGCTCTGTCTTTATTTCATCTTAACACTTCAGATGTGTTCTTTTATACAAGTACTCTGTATTATGCACCCTCACACATTCACAGTCACACATGTTCATAGCCTGATACACACATGGTGTATTTGCAAGTTGTGCATCCACACACAATTACATAGACAGGGGATGTAATCATGTAAGTTTCCTGGACCGGTCAGTTTGTAATTCATGACATCCAGGTGTATTAATCATATTTGAAAGAACTTTATTGACAAAGACAGATAGGCGCCCCTGAAAGGTGTTTAGTTTCATTCAAACGTGAGCTGAATGAGCAAGCGTCCGAGAGTGTGTGTGTCCGTGTGTGTGTTGTCTCTAAAGTAGGGCCCATTATTCTCAGCAGATGCTGACCTACAGCATGCCAGTTCTCTGGAGGGCAGCACTTGTCTCTCTTCCTTTTCTCTTCTTCTTCCTCTCCCTTCTCCCCCACCCTTCCATCACTTTCCTTTGTTGTCCATCCCTTCTCATTTTCTGCTCCTTTCTTCCTCGTCCTTCTTTCATGTTTCATTCTGAGCTTCACAAGACATCCATCTGGGGAGGTTCAATCCCTCTTACTTGTAGTCCTGTTTGTCATTCCTTTTTCTTCAGCTTTGAACTGTGGAACTCATTTTCCTTCTTAATTTTCATCCATCCCATGTCTTCTCCTCCTGTTCTCCACCTTTATTTTACACCCATTGCCTTCTCTTTTACTTGACTGTCTTGTTCACTTCTTCTGAACGTAATGGCTTGCATTGTGGGTACATATGGTTAAGTATATGCCAAGGACACCGCTTTGGGCTTGTTTCTAGATTGTAGAAACAAGATGGTAGATGGTCATCATAAGGAAACTCTGGAAAGATGGTAAGCTTAGGCATTTACCTCAAACTGTTGGGGTTAGGAACTGACATGGAATGGTTAAGGTTAGGTGTTGACCTCGAAAGGTTATGAATGGGCATTGACCTTGAACATGTTAGGGTTAGGCATTGACCTTACAATAGTTAGGTTTTTACCTAGAACTGTTAAGCTAGGTTCTGAGCTTTCATTGCTAAGTTAGGGATTGTCCTATATTTAAGGTTACGTTGCATATCCTGCAACATTTTTGCGAAAATTCCCAAACCAAGGGTTACCATTTATAACAAATTATACTTTGGACCCTCTAATATGGAATGGAGGACACAGCCATTGTATTTTCCCTTCCTCCTCTGTCTCAGACGTGCACGGTCACACCTATTTATCTTCTGTCAACACAATCTTCTTACCTTCTTTAAATTCATCTCCCTTCTCTCTGTCCTTTGCTCTTTAGTCGTTTCAAGGAATACAGATGAAGGTTGTATTCTATGGTGGCCTGCCCTGTTTCTAAAACTCAACTTTGTAGACAGGTGTTTTAACACAAAGTCCTTAGTTATTATATATTTGGCACGTCCTACTAAACACTAAATTAGTATGCAGGTCAAAAGAGCGAGGGGTTGCATTTTCATTTCACTTGAACCTAAATGCGTAACCCCCAGGTGAGATGCTGCCTGATCTGTTTTTTGCACCATTTTAATCCTCTTTTCAACAATATTTGACTAAAATGTGATTGATATTCTGGTTTGTATTTCATACAGCTATACACTTGTTGACCTAGGTCTCTAAACCTCAGGAACTCATTCAAAATGAGATTTGACAAGGAGCCTAGTCTTTAACATGTAACCTGTTTTAAAATAAGAGGTTATGAAACTGAGGCTGCATCACTTTCAACATTTAAGTCAGGTCATACTGTAAGTAGCTTACTAGAGACTTAATAAACCTTTTTTTTCCTTGTATACCTTTTTGTCTGTTGACTTGTAATATGTTGTCTAGTTTTAATTTCCGTGAGAGAATTGCCCTTAGAGGATTGGGAAATCAACTGGAGCCATGGTGCTACTGTAAAGCTCAAAGTAGAGAAATAAACAAGCAGCCCTGTCCTGCTACGTATTGGAAAGTTTACATTCCAGCAACTTGTGGTATTGAGCAACATATTAGCCAAATATCAAATGTCATTTTTCCTCATCCTTAAAGGATGTGATAGAACAAGCAACATTGTAATAATATGTATTATTTGTACAAGGTAAAAAAAACTCCTATAACACTAGAGCTAACTATAGCTCTATCATACACGGACAATGCTGCTCCTTAGTTGGGCCCCCATCTGGTCAAATGTTCACTTTGTCCCTGTGAGTTGTAGTTTCTACACTCATTCCTTTAGTGTGATGTTGTGTACACAGTCAACATATGCATATTTGAGATGTTTTATTTTTTCCACAGCAAATGAGCTGTATTAGCTAGAAATATTATTTTACAAATAACCATTTTAGCTTACTATTAGCCTATGCTAGTTAAAGCTTATTTTTTGCTCTAATGAGTAAATCACTGGTTAATCGACAAAAGAATCATTGGGAATTTTGAAAGATAAATCTGACACTGTCATGAGTGTAAACTTATTTTGTTCTTGTGCAAGAATGGTATGCATAACAACAATTACTATGGGGCAGGGCTTGGGAAACAGGTGGTGCTTATCAAAATAAATAACAAAAAACTGTTTTAATGGTATTTATGAAGACTGTTTTGAACATATAACACTGAGTTCAATAATAGGTCTATCGTGAGATCCTAAATAAATATCAGTTTTGAACCATATTCAATGTCCATGATAATGAACCATTCATTTAGCTTGTGGGTAATCAATGGTCCAGTCCTCCACCAAATGGTTGTCCACTTTACCAAATGGCATTCAGGGTTTTGAATGTTTTGTCTATGTATTTGGTATGCCCCTAATCCTAGTTGATAATACCCTTCCTTAGCCTTTGACCCCATCTTCTAAGTGTTGGGTGAGAACTGATGGAGTATCATGTGACTTTAAGGGGTCAGGAGTCTAGGGAGGGTTAGGGCTTTCCAACACACACACTCACACAATCACCAACACAAACCAGATTGACAGCTGAACCAACAGAATACCATCTCTGCCAAACACACACACTCACACACACACACACAGTATGTAACCACTTAACCATAAGTAGAAAAACAGCTTAGTGTGTTATTGGGCTTCTCCTTATAAAAACTCTCTCTTCTACTCTAAGCGTCACTCCTTACTGATTCAGCTCAGTTCTATTAAGAGTTTATTGTTTCACATCACAGTTTATACAGTTCCAGATACCACAGAATGTACCTGTGCATTGTCCTCATGCAGCAGCTGTGTGTGGTTTAACTCAAAAAGACAACTGTCAATCATGCTTAAAGCCTTTTCTGCTTGATTCTTTCAAATCTTTGTTATATTATTCTCACTCGGTTCCAAAAACTGTTGCAGATGTTACACTTGCCGGTGTGCCCTTATGTTGTATTTTTGTGTTTGGACACATTGTAGTAAGCCTTAATCGTAAGGCACAATTCATCACAGCAACTTGTTGATTACCTCTCAAGATGCTCCCTCAGGATCAGATGACATAATTGGATTTTGAAGCACTTTGCAATATAGATGTGCATATTCATAAGTAACACCAGGTTTCCTCAGAACTCATTTAATGGTTTGAAGCCCATAATGATAGCACTGTGAAAAAGAAACATTTGCTTAACTCTTGTTGTTACTATGTGATATAGGCAGCTAATAATGATCCAATTGTTTATAGATACATATGTTTCAACACGTGTTTTTATAGTGAAGACGCTTTGTCTTTTTGTAATTCCATTAGGCTTTTCTTTCAACGTTGTCAACGATTTTCGATTGCCAAATCATTTTGACGATTTTTCTCATAAAATCCATAGATAACTTGACAATATCATTGACCTTGATAATTGACAGCATATTGATTTACTAAACTCTATACAGTATTCAAAGCCAATTTTCAAAGTCATTTGCAGAAACGCCGCACGTTTTAATTATAATTACAGTACATTCCTTCTACAAAATGACTCCCCCTCCCCTTCCTTGGATAGAAGATAAAATATTTCTCCACCCTTCATTATTTCTCACTTAAGCTTTTATTGCCTCATTGTTTGGACGGTGATGCATCTGTGATTAAAGCTTCATAATGAAGTATCACATTAGGAAGATGGAACTAAGTTAAACTCATTTTAACTTCGGGGACATTACATCACAGAGGCTCCATTTTC
The DNA here is from genome assembly GCF_902827175.1 of Gymnodraco acuticeps. Lineage (NCBI taxonomy): Eukaryota > Metazoa > Chordata > Actinopteri > Perciformes > Bathydraconidae > Gymnodraco > Gymnodraco acuticeps. The sequence goes on from NW_022990526.1 coordinate 1,246,577, forward strand.
ACTGCGGCTCACCAAATGACATTACGACAGCAGTTGTGGAACAATTTGAGCTATTAATCTGCTTTATTACCAGACTGTCAAAATATCGTGACTCTCATTGACAAAGAATCTGACGCTTTTGAATGCAATTTGAATATATGAAGTGTTTTCCCAACACGAAGCCCAAAATCACTTTTAAATGGATATAAGCAGGAGGTGAAGACTCGGCTCTATAAAGACTCATAAAGATATAACTGGATTAAAGCTGCAGTAGTTTATCTCCCCTCCTTTCCCCACTCACTTTGAATATCACTCCTTACTTCCCCCCCCTTTCCCTCCCTTCTCTCGTTCTCACCTTCTATAACCCTCCCCCGCTCGTCTCAAACTTTTCCTCTCTTCTCATTTTGAGGCGGTGTTGTTTGTGTTTTTGCTTTTGGTTTTATTGAGACAATCCATCTGCAAAATGGCTGTCACGGGGCTCTCAGGAGATTTTTTATGTGTCGTGTCACAACGCGACGTCGTGTCTCTCTTTCTTAAAGGCATTTGTGTCTCTCCGGGACAGGCTTGGATGATCGATGGCTGTGTGTGTATGAGTTTGAGTGTGTTTCCAGTAGTCTAACAGCTGTATCCAGCCCTTTAAGAGAGAGTAAGTGAAAGTGTGAGTGTTTATGAGAGAGAGGGGCAGGTGCAGAGGACATATAACAAGTCCTTGTTTCCTCTAAATCCATCAGAAATCTCTTAAATACCAAGGAATTAGAAAGGATCACATTACTCTCAATTACTGTCAGACCAGGAGAAAATCTTCCCAATTATCCTTCAAATATCCAACCTACGTACTATCCAGTGGTGGAATGTAACAAAGTACATTCAATCAAGTACTCTACTTACATATAATTTTGAGGTACCAGTACTTGAGGTACAAGTAATTGTATCTACCTTTTTACTTCTACATTTTTGACAATATTGTACTTTTTACTTTAAATTGTTCTAACAACTTTAGATACTTCATTACATTATTCAGATTATTAGCTAATATATTCAGATTATTAGCTAATACCAGTGGCGAACCGTGTCTATCACAACTGGACCTTCTGTAGACACACAACCCCTGCAACGTGTTTTTGTTTTTTCTAACACAAAACCACTCAAATGCGTAGTGCATGGACCGAGAAAGACAAACAAATCAACGTAACATTTTATACAATTATATTTATATAATTAAATCGATTTTGTGGTTGTTTTATCTGAGTGTTTCAGGGTATTCTCTGAATACCTTGAAGGCCCTGACGGTTCACCACTGGCTAATACACAATTTGAATCAACTAAAAGAAAACACATTGACATATAATATGTCAATATATAGTTTACGATATAGCATCAATATACAAAGTAATTAAAAAGGACATATTTTGTGCCTCTACTGTGACATGTTTACATGCTTTAATGCTGAAAACATTTTTCTCATACTGCCTGTAGCACCTCTTTTCGCTGTCTGTCTGAAACCAGAGCCCAGCCTGCTCTGATTGGTTAACCGCTTAGATAGGTCTCTCCTATTAGCCTATAACTACAATATGTTAGAGAACTAGCCAATAGAAGCGCTAATGTTACAGAGTTCACTTTTTTCCTGAAGTAAACGTGTAGTCCAATGGAGGCCTTTTAGGCATGGGGGGGGGGAATGTGTGAGAGAAACCCCCTCTTGAGTGAACTTTGGGATTTTGGCCTTTGCAGACTGTTTACATGCACAAAATCCTATATCACACACTAGAAAGGGAAAAACCCCCTAAAGGTGTAATACATAATAATGTATGCCTTTACTGAAGTAAGATTTTAGATACAGGAGTTTTACTTGTAACAGAGTATTTTTACAATTTAGTATTGCTACTTTTACTTAAAATATCTGAGTACCTCTACCACCACTGGTACTATCCAACCTTAACGTTGCACTAAAGACAAAGCTAACAACATAACTAAGTCGCCCCCTAACAGGTATTGCATAGTTGAATTTCACTTCAAACTGAGCCCCAAAGGCTTTTCCGGTCTGCTTGGAACGTTTTCAATTATTTCGCTTTGCTTTGATTACTCTCTCAATTATGTTAAACTGGCATGTGCCAGGAAGCTGTTCTCATGCATTACATCTGTTTCTATCTTTCTCCCTGTCTCTGTAACACACATACATGAACGCAGACCACCAGCCTCCTCATTTGGTCTTAACTCATCTCCAGCTGTGTGCCAATTTGCCTCCTCCAGAGTACGTGGGGTTTGGGAGGAGTGATTAGGAGAAGGCACTGCGTTTAGGTTGCTGTGTGTGTGTGGTGTGTGTGTGTGTGTGTGTGTGTGTGTGTGTGTGTGTGTGTGTGTGTGTGTGTGTGTGTGTGTGTGTGTGTGTGTGTGTGTGTGTGTGTGTGTGTGTGTGTGTGTGTGTGTGTGTGTGTGTGGTGTGTGTGTGTGTGTGTGTGTGTGTGTGTGTGTGTGTGTGTGTGTGTGTGTGTGTGTGTGTGTGTGTGTGTGTGTGTGTGTGGTGTGTGTGTGTGTGTGTGTGTGTGTGTGTGGTGTGTGTGTGTGTGTGTGTACCAGTAATAGGTTCCATCCTCATTACCCCATAATCCCCAGCTGCTGTGCAGTGCTGACTGGGTTTCCTGGAGGGAGAATTCCAAACTTGTCACCGGATTTACAGTGGATTCCCTAAAGATCCCCACTGGATTTCCACCCCGTTTCCAATAAATCTTCAGTTAATGATTATTCTCATGAATCTGTCAAGTTATTTTTTTCTTTAGACTGATCGATTATTCCTTTAGTCTGAATAATGTGAAAAGTACCCATCACATTTCCTTGACAAAGGGAACTTTTTAATTGCTTGTTTTGTCCAGCCAACGGCCCAGAAGATACCCTATTAAAAAGATGAGGTAAAACTTTAAATATTTCCAGCTTTCTCCAGCACCTGTTCAACACCAATCCTCCCATGGATCCAATAAACGTGACAATGTTTTCCATATGTTTTACCACTTTACTTCCAATCTATCATTGCCAACTGGCCGTGACGGCGCATCACAAAGAAATCTAAGCAGGGCACAGGCAACCAATAAGCACAAATTGGTCAGAGCCATCCGATCCAGTACAGCAGTTTATAACTGTAACGAATGAAAGTGCACTTAGGTGGAAGAGAAGATAGGTAATGAGGTATTTTATGTGCCATATGGTCTTTTAAATTCTGGACAGAGAACCAGCTTCTAACCCTCTTTGCCTTTTCTAATCATGTTTAATTTATCTTTAATCAACATTGTCTTATTTTATTTCACTCATTTCTACAGTTGTTAAATAACTACATTAGATTTGTTTTTGCGGTTTCAACCAGTGTCATTTGCTATAAATCCTAATGAATAAAATGTACATTTAATAGAGTAATGTTAACATTATTCTATATTTCAAGTTGAATAAAGAAACATTTATTTATTCTCCTATATATCTTATTGTCCACTGGCCTGTTCTGCTTCTTTCTTGACAGATTGTTCAAAAGCTTCAAATATTTCAATTATTCATGATGCATTTTAAATAGGTAAACAATAAGTAAAGCATATGTCCAAATAGTTCAATAGTAGTACAAATTAGTCTTAATTATTTTAACATTTAAGGTGCTGTATGTCTTTTCTTTGTCTACTGCTTCTTTATTGTTTGTTTCTCACCTCTTTACCCCACTCCTTATCCTTGTTTTCATCTGCATCTCCCCCTACAGTACATTTCTCCTTTCATCCCCTACTTAAGTGCTACCTTATCTCCCTCTGTCCGGCCTCCTTCACCCCCCCGTCACCTCTCCCCAGCCCCTTATCTCTGCCTTGGTGACACTATCGGTGCCAGGGGCCGGTGACAGATTGACTGACTGATAGGGGAGCAGGTATAGAGGCTTGGGGATGGATAGCAGGCCATGCAGATTGGCTAGCAGGCAGACCTGTGCTCATAAAACCCTCTAAAAGGAGAGCAGTAGAGTCAGTCAGACACAAGGACAGCTGGCAGGCTCACTGTACGTGCTGCTAGCAGAAGAGAAGCGGCTGTAGCTATCAAGAAAGAAGACATTTGAGATATGTAGCTCATACCCTGAGCTACCTACCATAAGTGTAGCAGAATAAGTCGAAAACCACAAGGCAGATGACAGTTGGGTTGACGTATGAGGAAAGCAGAAATGTATGTGTTACGCTCTCACGCACACACACTCTCTGACGGCGGATATGGAGCCAGGAGGGGCACAAGCAGACATCCCAAACACGACGGGCATGCAGTTAGTTATACACTTTCCACTGCTGACCACCCAAATTGACACACACAGGCCTCAGCATGGAGACCACCAGCACTCTGAGTGTGTATGCCAGTATTTATACATAAATCTGTGGTTGGTTCAGTCTGTCTTCCACATTAACATTATCTCCAGGCAACAGGTCAACACTGTGATTGGTTAATGTCTCTGCACCCACTAAACTGTGCATATCAATGATAAGAGTCATTATGACACTCATGGAGAGTAACATGATTCTGCTCTGAACACATTTTAGCACAAGTACATGCTTCAGTACACATTATTTTTGAAGTATATTAATAAAAATGATGAGTAGATAATAATCAAATTGTGCCTGATATTTAAAAAACACACTCATTGCATTTATGTATAGTACGCACAAAAAAAATCATGAATACCCTTGCTAGAACAAGGCAAAAGGGTTAGAAGGAGAGACAAAAAAAAGCATTTAGGTAGATTGAGAGAGGACGGGAAATAAATGTAGACAGATAAGTAGAGACAGAAAGACAGAGATAAATGTAATACCTCATTATGTTAGCAATGTGGACGACATGTGTTTGTATACTTGCTTTCCACTGGGCACAAGACATCGATAGCTATTAACAGGACTGTACTGGATTACCGCAGCTGTGTGTGTGTGTGTGTGTGTGTGTGTGTGTGTGTGTGTGTGTGTGTGTGTGTGTGTGTGTGTGTGTGTGTGTGTGTGTGTGTGTGTGTGTGTGTGTGTGTCTCTGTGTGTGTGTCTATGTGTGTTAACTGAGCCCTAGCCTACTTAAAACTGTCACATGTCACTTATATTCTGTTGCTATGTGATCTTTGGCCGGGATGGGCTCTTGGCTGCATGCGTGCCTTTCCCTCTCTCCGTCTCTATGTCTGGTCCAAAATAAATAGTTTTTAGCAGATTTTCATGAATATTTAAGCCATTAAGTCAACACATTTGCCTAAGAAACTGACAAGAAGTTCAGCATTAGTATTTACTGACAATATCTTGATAAAGGACAGGAAAAGAACATCACAAAGTGAACAAAAACAGCAAACTTCAACACAATGTTAGGGTTGACAATTAGTTGTATTGTGGACAATTGGATTTGATTGAGAGGTTAGAACTCCATCGTATTGTCTTCCTGGCTAACTTTGTTTATTTCACTGAGTACCTTTTATAACATGTACAGGTTTATATATTTATCTTAATGGTACTGTCCAGCACGATATGAAAGTATATTCTTTCTGTTGAACTTACTGTAGATAAAGCTATAATCTTCCAAGAAATCTTAGTTTTTGCACCTGCCATCATGTGATTCATTGAATTAAATGTCATTGGTAGATAAACTCTGAAGTCTTAGTTCTGTTAACTAAATGGGCAATAACTTTATTTTGTAGGAGTTCATCCCATGGGAAACTTTCTCAGACAAGCTTTTTCCCCATCACCTCCTCCATTCAGAGAGTGAATGGCCTGTACTTACTCTTTATATGTATTGCAGTGCCATATCAAAACAGTTTTTACTAGAAAATATAGAATATCACTTGTTGAACTTTGTCAATCTTTGTGCTGTTTTCTGTTCCAGACGAGGCCCAATGGATCCAGCGGACTACCCCATGCAGCCCTGGGCAGGTCATTACCCCGGACCCCCCCAGGCCCCACAGGGATACCCTCAGTCCCCATCCTACCCTAACCCCAACTCCCAGTCGGCCCCGTCCTACCCTGGCTACCCGCCTGGTCAGCCATATCCCCGGCAGGTTGACCCCCGGGGCGTTGACCCCCGGGGCGTCGATCCCCGGCCTTTCGACCCCCGGGGCGTTGACCCTGGGTACCACCCCCACCCAAGGTAATGAAATGCAAAGTGACTTTATATAACATGACCCATAATGCTCAGAGGCTTTCATTCTGTTATTCTTATATTGGGATAATTGTGGACCTTCCTGCTTTCTGCCTTCAGCTCCCAGCAGAGAGGCCCCTTGCGGCAGGACGTGCCCCCGTCTCCTACCCCTCCAATTCGTGGGCTGCGCTACGACACTATGACACGTGCAACAACGGGTGGGGGTTACAGGTAGGGGCGATTTGTGGATGAAGATGATCCCAGGTAAATTCTGCATCAATACATAATAAGAAAGACCATAAAAAAGAAAAACTCTGCTCTAAGAACATGTTTGTTGGGTTACAGGCACATGGTGGATCCCGGTCCAGACCAATATGGCTACCCTGGGGAGGGAGGGCGACAGCAACACCAAAACCAAACCAACCCAAGACAGAAGAATGCCATGACAGCAGCTGTGTAGACGAATCAGGTCCAGCCATGAGAATGAGCAGAATGCTAATTGCTTTGTTTGCGGTACTCCAATGACATAGAGTTGAAACCTCTAATTTGAATCACTATTATTATCAAACATTCTCTACGCCGTTTGAAGTATATGGTAATACACAGAAAGGTAAAGGAGGTTAATTATAGAGTGGCTGGCATAATGTCTTCTTGTTTGAAGTCTTTTAAATTGATTTGAGCCTTCCTGCCGTATACAATTAGCAGGGTTTTTACTTTGCAATGTACTCTGATTTAGTCGTCTCTTTCAAGAATCAGACAGAGCCACAAAGGTAATTGGTTCCATTTGAATCAAGGCGTTACATAAAGCTCTACATTTTTTTATTGCACCTCGTGGTTTTACTGCTGCCGCACAAACAGGACAAAAGATAATAGATTCTAAAGTACAATATAGCATTGCTTTGTGGTCTTCTATCTCCATTCAAACATCTAAATGACACATTCTAGCATCAGTGTTCTTGTGCAATAAAGCCAAATGTAAAGACTATTTAGAGTGTTTCCAATAAAGTGGCTGTTAGTCTCCTCAAGTTGAGAAGTAGAAGATGATGTTGAAAATGTTCCAAAAATCCCATATCTATTGTCATTTCATGTCATTCTACCACTTAGGTGTGTTTTTGAATATTTCACTTTATTTTGAGTGACTTCTTCAATGAATGAAACTTCTTGGATTACATTTTCCAAGTCATCAGTAATCAATTCATGGTACAACCTGTGTTTATTGAATCTATCCAATGTGACCTGAGTTTTGCTTAATTATGTCAGGCAATAAATTCAGGGTCACTGTTGAACCTTTATCAAACCACTACAATCGGCCTTTTGGTCATATCTCAGTCTTGTAGCAGGCTTTATGTGATGGAATATTGACGATTGCAGAACCGATAGGTTAACGAAAAACCAACAGGACAAACATTAAGTCTCTGGGGGCAACTGACCCCCAGAGACTAGGTATAGTCTAATAATATCTGGGCTAAGATCTATTCTTCCATGCGCTACTCAGAGTTTTAGTAAAATGGGATTCAACGAGGGAGTTAAGATATGACATCTACGACTGGATTGTTTGAGAAATAGCCAATTATCAAGCAAATAAAAAGCTCTATTGTTGTCAGATAAATGCCGATGAGTTCCCCAGATTAAGTTTCAGACGATGCGTTCTGCATATTTTTACTTCTGCCTGGAATATTTACCTGCATGCAACCAGAGCCTAATCAAACATCAACGGGAAATACCACTAGGACTCAAACCGGAAACCAGAACCCTTCCGTTACCAGTATCTCGTCCATTCTAATCTGAAGATCAATATTCAGATATATCTTCAAAAACTTTAATGATTTAGAGATGTTTGTACTGTTAGGTAAACCACTGCTGGGTAAACCAGGCAGAAAAGGTAATCATGTAACTGACCAGTTGTCAGTGCTCATCTTCCCTCTGTATTACTTAGCAGCCTCTTTTTCTCGTTGTCTGTGTATGCCATGTACTGTAGTTCGGTGTGATGGATGGCACATCTCTGTAACCTGGTGGTGTAGGCGTCACCGCGTGGTGGAGTGCTTACAAGTCCTGTTGAAACATGGATTGAGCTCCAGAGTGCTCTTCTCAGCACTGCACCACAGAGTATATCCATTTAGCCACTTACTCTACCATCAATTAAGTGAAACCAAGAGTGAGAGTCCAGCTCACCATTTCTGTGTTTCGCTCTACAAAGCTCAGCAGTATTCATTTCAATGGAGATTAAATGTTTAAAATGACTTTTCAGGATTAGGTGAATTGCATTTTATGAGATGAGGGTGAAACCCACTGTAGTGAATGTAACAATAGGCGCTTTCACACCAAGTACTTTTCCTAGGAATAGTTCCCGGAACATAATTACCCGGAACTCTTTAGTTCCGGAACTATCTAGTAGATCGCGTTCACACCGGAATAAATCCCTGAGGGAGGATTACGCAAATGAAGCCGCTGACGTCACTTATTCTTCTTCTGCTTTGGGATTACTGGCAGGCCGCAAACAACTTCACGGCGTATACTGCCACCCGAAGTCCCGGAGTCCGAGAGGCAGTAAATCGCCACCCGAAGTCCCGGGTAAATCGCCAGAAGCGCCAACACCTCCTCAACACTCCGGCACTCCCACGTTTTATTTTGTGTTGCTATAAATTAGTCTCTCTCCGTTGGTGCGCTGGGCTAATGCTAATGCGAGCAAATAAAATGGCGGCTTCACAAAACTTTTCGGAGTTTTACGGGGCGTGGTTTACAATTCGCCCAGATATTGGAACCTTTTCCTCCCCAGGAAAGTACCACCTCTCTAGCAGGGAGTGAAAAGGGGTGAAAAGGTTCCCGAAAAGAAGTTCTAGTTCCAGATCTTTTTGGTGTGAACGCAAAATCCCAGGAACTATCGAAACTATTCCTGGGAAAAGTACTCCGGTGTGAAAGCACCTATTGAAGTAATTTGACCGAACCCCATGCAGAGAAATGTAAAGTAGATTTTGTCTTAAACCATCTCAATCCATGATGGTTTGACAGGTCTGATAGGAAAGAAAAAAGATGAGAAAGATGAAAAGAAAGGAAAAGTATCGACAGGTAGAGAAGCAATGATATTACAATGAAGCAAAAGGATGTAGGGAAGAAATAACGATTAAAGAAAGACGTGATAAACTAAAAGTATGCATGGAGGGAGGTGGAATAAATCGTAAAACATGTGCAGTGCCATAAAGTCCAAAGTCTTTGGGTCCATAAGGGTTTGATTCAGAGGGTTTTTAAATGAGAACAAAGCAGAGAAAAGATTAAAAGTTCATAAATATTTGGGCGGCAGTTGTTCTGCAGTAGGAGGAGGGTTACAGGAGTGGGCTTTATTGATTGTATGAAGTTACTTTGGGAATTACTTAATGTGTGTGTTGTCAAGATGTTATAACTTTTCAGTACCAGTACTGAAATCGAAATTCAAAATAGTAGTGAAAGAACAATAATAAACCACAGTTTAAGGAGATTGGTCAGATGTTCAAGTTAACAGAAACCACATCCAAATTGTTCACATGCCTCGTTAGATCATTCTCTCTCTTGCTTAGTCATTGTTTTTTTACTATGATATGATAGAAAGCAGAGAAAAAGCTGTACATCTCCATATTTCAATTATTGAAACAGTCTGACATTTTTGCTTGAAACAATTACTTTATAATATGATGACAAATATGTTTCTGTCAATTGAACAGTCAATTAGTCTTCCTATTTTCTTAGCTCTGAGGCCATATAATACATTAACCCATAAATGTACATTTTAAAATGGTGATTAAATGTTAAAACATTAACACTGCACTGAAATGATGAAATCCCTTGTTTTACACTCCAGGGACCTTCAGTGTTGATAATGAGATTTTTTAAATAATCATTTACATTGAGGAATTAAAATGTGCTAGTCTGTAGCCAATATACCAAAAAGAGGTTTGTTCATTACCAAAAGGTCAACTATATTACTTTAGATTATCGTAGCTGTTTATATGCAATACAGCATATTATGAAGCAGCAGAGAAATGATCTGCTTGGGTCACATGGACAATTTTGCTGTTATCATTCCAAAATGTTTTGCACCACTTTTTGACAGAAAGATGGAATATGTATTTTTAGCCGTGTGTATCTGAATGCTGGGTAAAGCTTTGCATAGCTGCAGTTTATTGAATGTGAACATTACATTATCCTTTGTTACCGGTACGCAATTTTGCATATATATTACTCTTTGAACGCATTTATTTGTGTATGTATTTCTTTTTTATGATAGTCAGGGTTGTTGGAGTGTTGAGTTACCATGCTACTGCAAGAAACCACCTTTATTTCAGTTATTTTAGTTTTCCCTCAGTATTGTATAAGCAATTTACATGAAAAATAATCAACTTTACAGGTCAATTTCAACTTTAATTAGGAAGAAAACACATATTGGTACTTTGCATAGCATGGATAACATCAAACTCTTAGTTTTTTGGCAATACATAGTATGAGTTGCACAAGCTGAAGGTACTACCCAGTCTCCTGGATGAACAGTTCTGGTACTCCTAGTATGAAGAAGCCAACTTAAAAACATCTATCATAGAAGTATAACATGTTTTTATTAAACTGCTTTTATCCAAAAAAATCATTTCATAATGTCGTAACAATGATTTATATTACTCTTTTCCTACATTTTATATATTTATGTATATAACATTACATTTTTGCATTAAAATATCCATTTTAAAAGATTGCTTGTCAAAGTTGTCTTTCTTAAACTGTTTTAAGCATGTCTTTTTTTCAATGCATGCCCAGCACATCTGCTAATGTTAATTAAATATGAGTAAGGAGAAATGATTTCCCTCATGTCCCTCCATTCCGTGCAAGGTGAATCATTAACATTGCCAACCCAATTTAGTCCATCATTTAAGCTGCTGATAAATTGTACCTTTGTGATAAGAGATAGATGTTGGCCCCTAAATTAATGCAAGACTAATTATCAATTAGAAAAAGAAGATAAGGTACACTGATTGCAGCAGAAACTTTTTTTTTAAGTTTCTTTGGCGGGGTGCCATCACACTGCTAGGTCATATCCCTCCGATGAATAAGCATTTAGTCACAGGCTGTGGCTTTAAGGTGCTCTCTTATTCATCTCACTGGGTGCTGGACTCGCTCTGCAATCAGAGAAAGTTAGTAGTAATGAGACACAGAGGCCAAGGGACTGCTTTATCCGTCAAGACTTAATTAGCATATCCCAGACCTCTCGGCCAATGGGGAGCGGGAGAGGAAGTACTGTAATTAAATTCTCCCGAGTCACTGCCAAGGTTTATTTTGTGCACAGTGTTCAGTATGGATCTACAAAGTTTGTGTATTTTCCAATGTCCTGATTGTAATGGCTATTAAAGTACTTGTGTTTGTGTTCATGCATGTGAGAACTTAGTTACAAAGATTAATTGCAGTGTGCTTCTGGAGTCTTCTTTGTATCTGAATCTAACATGGAATTAAGCAAATGCAGAGTGTGGAAGAACTAAACAATTTACTTTATACCTACTTATAAATGTTTGACTAAATTATATCTTTCCATACTTATAATTTGTTCTCCAGTTCGGCACACTGGTAAAATTCCCACATTACATGTTAGACACTTTTATCCAAAGCGACTTACATACTCAATACTGTGGACAATCAGCACAGGAGCAATTTGGGGTGAAGTGTCTTGTCCAGGGACACAACGACATGCTGACTGCAGTGGGGTTTGAACCTGTGCTCCCCTGATCTGAACACCAACGCACTAGCCCACTGCGCCACACACATCCCATTGCTAATCTCTATATACCACTCTCTGGCTTCTTCTCTATCATTTAAACCAACCAATGTTGCTAAGATCTCCATAAGCCAATAATGTTTTTGCCATCAAACTTTACTTTAAACTTACCCTTCTTCTCTCCTGTCAGTTGTCCTTTCAGTACTAACAGACCTCCCTCCGCCCTACATATTCTCATCCGGATCTTCAGCCATCTCTTTCCTCCTCTTCACCACTACCAGTGTTTAAACATTGGAGAAGAGTACCCGTACTAACCAGCACAACCTCACTAACTATGACTCGGCAAAATGGGGTCTGACTGCTACAGACTCGCCACAATTCAAATTCTTATTTCTGCTTCATGTGAAAACAGGTATTTGTTCACTCTGACTGAAGTCTCTCCGGATTGATCTATTCTGCTACCTCACTGAAACACATCTGTATTGCTTTCTTAATGTATTTACACTTTACAGCATCAATGAGTCTTAATGTTTTTTTTTGTCAACCCACTCCCTGAAACTGATACAAGCCAGCAGTGTGGGGCTTCTCTTTCTTGAAAAAGCAGAACGGACAACAGGTGGAGAAAGTCAAACATCCAGCAAGCTAAAAGACTTAAGATATGTCAAATGAAAAGAGTGTTAAACCTAAACGTGATAAGGTAAGACTCCTGTTGTATACTTGTGAAAATTGTTGTTACTCATGATTCCAAATAACCATTTGCTCCACTTACCTTAAGGTAGCTCACTATAGGAAGGCTTTTCCCTTCAAAACTCAAATATTCTTCACATTTTCAGGTATTTCAATTCAATATTCCCAGGGTATGATATGTTGAAAACATTTTAAACCGTCAACTCATTAGCTAGTGCCTGAAAAAATCCTATTGGCCTGCATTCTTGGTGAGGTAGAAGTTCTTGAAATGTATTTTGTGTCCCCCCATATTTTCAAAATTGACCATATGACGTATGGGAAGTGCTCCTATAGGAACCAGAATATCTGATAGTATATCAAGACTCCAGTTCTGTGACATATCTTTCTTATAGTGGTCAGGATAATTTATTGTATCTTTAATTGATGCGTAATCTGTCCACTAATTAATCAAAGTACAGTATCATCCTGTGTTTCCTGACAGACTGTCTGACTGAGTGGTCTCTGGTGGTCATCTCGGTGACCGATGATGTGTTTGAGTGACTGTCAAACAGCCTGGTAGACTCGCTGACTGAATGAAGTAGTCACTGACTGACTGTGTGTGTAATTGCTCCAAACCCCCCTCCAAGCAGTGCTGGGACTAACGCGTTACAAGTAACGCGTTACTGGAACGCCGTAATTTTTGTAGCTAGTACTCTAACGCATTGCTTTTTAAATTCAATAACTAAATTACCGTTACTACATGGTGCGTTACTCCGTTACTGCGTTAGTTTTTTTATATAGTCAACAGCCAGGCGAACAGAGATGAGAACTGTACTTAAGTACAGTACTTGAGTAAATGTACTTAGATACTTCCTGTGTCACATGCGGAGACGCGCTGTGGGCGTGTTTGTGTTGTTTACTAACAAGACTATCATGGCGGCGGCGGAGCTCAAGTCTAGTTTCTCCACCTGGAGATATTCTCACTATTTCACTTTTGTCGAGCACAAAGAAAAGAACGTTTCTGTTCAATGTAAGTTGTGTCTTGGCGGGTCAAAGATCCTATCTACTGCCCAAAACCAGTAATTCAAATCTCTTAAAACATCTGCTAAAACAACATGCTGGGACGAAGCTAGTAGCTAAGACCACAGAGACTCAGCCGACGCCACTCCACCTCCACCTAAGCAACAGCGGCTGGATTTTAACCAAGGGACTGCTGGCCAGGGAAAAGTCGATAAAGCCATTGCACGGTATGTTGTAGAACACATGCAGGCTATTGCTACAGTGGAGTCACCCGCTTTCAGGGAGCTAGTTAGCATGATAGCATGTCCGGGCGGCACACGGCATATGGGACGGAAAACTTTTTCCAACTACCTGGAGAAAGAATATACAAAAATGGAAAGCCAGCTAATATCGATGCAATCCAGATTGCATATAATGCATGTCAAGTTGATCAACAGATTGTATTATTCTCCAATGCAATAACAGTACTGAAATGAAGGCTATAAGGGCATTAATGGGAGAACTTTTTTCAATTAACGAAAACGTTACTTTTCACAGTAACGCATTACCTTTGGGTTTAAGTAACTAGTAAAGTGACTGAGTTACTTTTGACATGAAGTAACTAGTAATGGACAACACTGCTTCCAAGGCTGGTTGGCATGCTGTAATTATTAGCAGTTATTATTAGTATAGTTTTAATAATCATTGGAAGCCATTGTAATTAGGATTTCCCATTATGACTGCCTGCCCGTTTGTGGATGTTGTGTGTGTGTGTGTGTGTGTGTGTGTGTGTGTGTGTGTGTGTGTGTGTGTGTGTCTGCTTGGCAAGGTATTGTTCAGTTGCAGCTATTACTGGCAGCCTGGCAGTATGCTTTGTGTTCCCTTGACTTCTGATTGTTTTTCATGTACACTCTTTGTTTGAAGGCCGCCCTTGGAGCTGCCAGATCTCCCAAAATACTCATTAATTATCGTCAACTTACGATCTTGTTTTCTTTATGACTTTGTGTACTAATGATTAGAGTGTGACAAGCCCCGTCCAGAATCAGGAGTGTGTCGGTGCACAAACCCATCCATTTAAAACATATTAATACAAATATACCACCGTGTTCAGGGTCGTTGGAACTTCAGTGAGTTTAAATCATCATTGACGGAAACCGATGGTGCAATTCAATACTGTATAAATCAGCATTGATACTGTATACAGAAGTGATACACAAGGCCAGATGTCTTTTTTCCATTTAGTCATCAGATTGAATCATCCCCTTCAGCACTTTGTATGCTCTCCAGGAAAATATAGGAAAAGCTGCATTTTGGGTGTGGTTGTTTAAAAGGTTTATGAGATCCTGAATCTCTTGGACAAAAGCTGAAGTTCAAAGTTAGGTCAGAGCAAGTTTGTTTTAGAATATTGTTTTAACGTTGAGTGTTATTGTTACATTTGGGGAAATTAGGTATAGTCACTATATGTGTGTGTATCACGACTCTGTTGATTGCAAAAATAAGTCTGATTCCATAGAGGTCTATGAGAAAATGACACTACTTCTAATTTCATTTTCATTTTTCAACATTTTCCTAAGGATGTTCTGAGATCTTATTTATATACAGCATGATGTTCATTTTGTCAATTATGGTCCGATTAAGAGTTGAATATTAGAAAAAAGCAAGGTATGCTATAAGGGATAGCTAATTTGTAATTGACAAATTGCGACCATGATCACAAGGTGTGGCTGCCACAATGTGGTTCAGCATTAGATTGTTTAGGTTAAGTACATTTTGTTTCAAGCATGATTTTCCGCTAGCCAACATTAGCATCAGAAATAATATCACAGTTAACCTGAATTAATAATGGACCTTCCAAACTAAGCTATTACTAGCATTAGCTGCTAAGCATCAAGCAATACCTGACTGCATTGGGACTCGCTCCTCCAAGGCTCCATCGGGTCGCCATAATATGGTCACTCCAAAAGAACACGATAGCGACAGACCAAATGCCAAACTTTGGGCTTTCAAAATGGTAGTCTGCAAACTAAGGGGTTACAACATATGACTACTTCCAGTAGGCTACATTATATGTTCTCAACCTTTCTGACTTGCAACTCTTTAAAACAAAGCCCTATCATGTCTACTTTGGAACCAGTTAATGTCAACAGGTTGTGAACAATTCAACCAAAGAGACGTAACCCTGCTAGTGTAAATAAACCGTTTGAGGGTGTTGACCATACAGAAGAGCAGAAGTGGAACTGTTGATCATGGCAAATTCTGTGTGTCCCAAGATTCACATCCTGACAGGGTCATGGACAGTGTATTAAGAATATTGAGTGTGTCCTCCAAGTGCTTGTGTAAAAAAAAATCCATTTCCTTTGTCCCATTTGCACAGTAATGACTTGTGGTAAACTCCACTGGCAGATGTTTCCCCTTTTCCCATTCTACACACACACACACACACACACACACAAAACAACACAGTGGTAACCTTGAGGCATCTTTATAGCACACATACTGTACTCATGCTCTCTTTCTTGCTGGATCCTCCAGGTCGCTGAAGAGGTGACTGATGACTGGGCCACACTGGTTGGGATTTATTTATTTGTGTGTGGGTGTGTGTGCCTGTGCGTGCCTGTGCATGTATGTGCGTGTGTGTGTGCTGTTGCTGTGTTCGGCTGCTTGCCATCTTTGTCTCATGATGCCAGTTCAACCTGGGTCTTCCAGGACAGAGGAGAGCAGCCATGAGGTTCACACAAACATCACTCAGGTATGAACAGTTGGCCACAAACTCCCACACTGCTGCGAGCAAAATCAAACACATGGGATGATAAACTCACTCAGACACAAACACAAAGTCTGTGAACCTGAACCTGGAAGAGTGCGCCCTGGCCTCATGTGACTCAGTGATCTCACAAATGTAGAAACATCACCGCAGGAAGCAAAGCCAACCAATATACATGCTGTTTCTTCTTTGCTTATATGTCCTCACCTTGTTATTATGTGTCTCTTATGTATTCCTCTATATAGCAAGTACTGTTAGTATGTGTAACATAACTCAGTAAAAGGTTTGACCTGCTCGTTTTCGATATCAAAAACTGGTTCTTTCAAACAATTTACCTACTTAATCTCAGATTTGCCGTTTGATGGCTTTTTACCATAGACTGTATATATAAAGCTTTGTACATGTCTTTTTCCTCACATTTGAATACGTTAAAGGCAGAAGAAGTAAGGTTTTTGCTGGTTGCTGTTTGTGAATAAAACATTTAAATGTAGCCCTTCCTTCCAGCATTATATGTTGTTATGGAACAGGGTTTGTTCTCCATGCTATGCTTGCCATTTGTTGGAGCTTCTCTAGGATGCATGCTTAAAACCTGATGGCATGTTTTGTATAGGTCGAAGCCTAGAAATCCGACAAATATCCCAAACTACTACTACAGGGTCTCAGAAGATAGGGACATTACCAACATTTGGTCGGCTCTTGGGTACGAGCATTGGCAACCATCAGTTTGTTCACTTCAGTTCAATAAGGACTAGCACTGCAGCTTTACTGTGTTGTTTATTGTCAAGACGTTTGAATGTCCTTTGTGGAGTAGATATTAATAGACACACTATTCAACACCTGTGCATGTCTTCCTGATCTGTGGGAAACACATTGTTCTTTACAGCAACACTATTTAGTTTGTCAAGAGGAGCTGATAAAAGGAGAAATGACACCATCAGAGAGAGAATAGACAAATTGAGAGAGGACTGCTGCTTTTTCTCTAAAAAGGAAATGAAGTTGCTTTATTCACCTCAGCAATTGTCTACTTTTCTTTCATCTCTTTCCACTATGCCGACATAACTTGTCTTTTCATTGCTGATTCCTTTTCCTTTGTGTCCACATTTCACAGCTCCCTTTCACTCTCTTATTTTGTATGACCTTGTAATATGATGGAATTTGAACAGAAAAATATGGTATTGAGTCTTTTTTGTTGTTATGTGTTTGCTGGTATAGTCATACAAAAATAACAAAACGGCCTCATTTTCCATAAATGTCCATTTGTCACTGAATGTTTCCAGTGCGGTCTAAGAGGATTTAATCGACTCTGCGGTCAAGAAACACATTCAGCACACAAGCTAACATGACATTTCAATTAGAGAAATAAAACAGTGATGGAGTTATAAAGCTTTCAGTCAGCAGCTGTGACAACACTGGCATAGTCTTATCTGACTAATGAGTGTTATTGTTGTGAATAATATTTTGTTTTCTAAAATAATTACAACAGAATAAGCCACACAGAGCTAATCATACAGAAATAACCAACCTTGAGTGTACTGAAAATGACTAGTCAAGTACATTTATTTCTAGGATTGAAGGATCGAGTCAGTGTTCATTTTAGCACCTGATATGGATTTAGTCTTCTGAAATGTATGAGTATAGGTACAATTTGGCTAGTATTAGTGAAGTGTAGTAAGAGATTAATAGAATGCTACTTGGCAGTAAAAGTAAAAGATTGGTAAAATGCTCTCCCTGCACCTTAGAGGCTTTAACCTTCAGCAACAAATCCTTGCTGATGTTTTGCTACTCTTACACCATTCTTCCGATTTGTCTTTCAGCCGCACAAACCGTAACCCACTGAACACATTTCGACAAGCAGAGACCATTTTTATATTTATATTACATAAACAGTTCTGAAGAAAAGTACTTTTAGATTAGGTTTAGCTTTTTATTTGATGCTAACACCAAAGCTGTGCACAGACCCAAACAAGAGTCTCAATTCAGAGCTAAAATGAGCCATTCAACTTATTAGGTTACTTAAAAATAATGAGTAGGAACTCCAAGATGTTTAAAGTTGTTTCTGTTCCACTGAGTTTCTCACACACACTTACAAACACGTTGTTGTGCCTCTACGCAGACGATGGCCGCTGTTTTAAGGTTGTTTATCTGTCCAAGTTCTGTGAATGTGATATCTCAGAAAAGCCATGAGGAAGTCTCTTTTAATTTAGCCAAACATCCACTTGGATCATGACTGAACTAGTTCCAACTTTGTGCACTACTACACATGGTTTGAGGACTTTCTTGCCTTGAGTTTAGCTTAACAGTTGTTTCTGTTGGGGTAACCACTGACTTTATCACACACTCACATATTGTACCGCCTGTACGCAGACGATGGCCAATGCTTTCGGGTTGACCATCGGTCCCAATCTTGTGTATGACTTTGGCACAAATCTCCAGTTTTATTTAAGGATGAGCTCATTTGATTTTTGAGGACAAAGCTCAAGGTCACCGTGACATAACAAAACGTGTTTTTGGCCATAACTTGTAAATTCATACCGATTTATGACCATTTTAATCAAATGAATAATAGGATAAAAGTGATGACATTACGAAAGACACAGATGTAAACTGCATCTTGAGTGGTTGGTGAAGGCGTTCAACTGCAAGGTGGTTATTCTAGCTGTGGGGAGCTTTTGGCATCAAGTCAGTTTGACGGATGGGACCAGCATGACATGAGCAATTATAATCTTCCCAAAATACATCTGCCTCTTTACACAGTCCCTGACCAAGCTTATAGACGCTGTAGTTGAGGATTTGTGTTCAAATCGCTCGAGGGGAAAAAAGCAAGAGAGGCGACAGTGAAAGAGAGATGGGGTATAAACATGCATCTACACATATATGCCTGTTTAATTTTCTAATCCCAAGCCAGAGGTTGCAGTGAACACAATATCCTTATTGAGCACCCTCTATGAAACGTCAAACTACCCCACAGCACCCCCAAAAGAAATCTCTGGCGCCGCCACTGAGCCTGCAACCCCGTTTTGAAGAAGTCTGCAGTGCAAAACAGGCTCATTGCAGCCACCTGTGATAAGACACACTTTTTTGCCAAATATCAGCATTTTCTTTCTTTTCATTGTTTTGCAAAGATTGCAAAGTATTATAACTTATTGTTCTAGCAAAGGGATTGCACAATTGTATTATGTATTTTTTTTTTTTTTGACCACACAGAATTATGGAGCATTGTTTTATTATCACTGTTCTAGCAAAGTGAATGATCACGTTCATATTGATGTATTTTAATACATGTTAAAGGGTACCTATCATGCAAAATGCACTCTTGTACGTCTTTTATACATGAATATGTGTCCCCGGTGTGTCAGGGAACTCACCAAGTGTCAGAAAACACAACCCTCTCTCTTTTCCTCCATACCCAAATCTCTAAAAACGGGGCTGCAACGGATCTGATACAGACTGATCCAGATTTCAAATGTTCTGACGTCAGAAACAAGGAGCTCCGCCTATATGGCCAACTCTCCACCTATCAGGGGAATGAGAAAGCGCTGGAGACGCTGTAGTACATATGCCAGGCCTGTAAGTGGCGCTGTAGTCTGCCACAAAAGCAGCAAAGAAGACTTCCCACGCATGGTTGCCCTTCTGTTTATTCTCCGCTGTGGCTCTTTTTCTCCCTCCCAGAGGCAAGCTTTTGCTGGTGTAATTCAATGCAATCCCTCCCCGTTGAGGCAAGCGCTGTAATTCTCTCCGGTAGACCACCAGCAGATGACAAACACCCACCTCTCCGCCTCTTCCAAGGAACGAGGGGACCGTGCGGCAGAGTTTCCGCCGGTCAACATGTCCGTTAAAGTTTAAATCTTCCGGACAAAATTAGAAAAGTGCGGGTCAAAGGTCTTCTTTGTTATTTATTGAGCTTTAAAACAAATGAATAATGACTATATAATCATATAAGAATAAAACACAGAGGACGGAGATCTCTTTTTCTCCCCCTCTTCTGACAGCCCAGCAGCTGATCAGAGCACCCTCCCCTCTCCTGCAGGGGGGCGTGGTCAGCTGCAGCTCATTTGCATTAAAGCTATGTCACAGAATCAGCCCGACTTTTTTGTCGGGCTGAAGTTTGAGAACCTCTGCATTAATTCAACAACAAGAGTAGGGGTAACGGTATCCGTATTTGTCCCGTGCCGTCACGGTTCGGACGTCACGGTTCGGCACATGCAGTCACACGACGAATACGCCTTTTTTTTACGAGTGGGAAAAAAGTCTGTCATTCAGGGCAGTATCCATTACACTATTTATAATCCAGGGGGCGGTATTGCGCCTAAAAGCTGTTTGCCAGCCGCCCTTAAACAACAAATTAAGAACAAGAAGAAACACAACAACAAAACGAACAAAATACAAGATGAAGAAAAGTTAGTATGGCGATTTCAGATAACACACAGGAGCTAGAACCCACCTGCTTCTTTTAAATCAGCTGTGTGGGAACATTTCGGGTTCCCTGTGGACTACAATAACGATGAGGTGTGCGAGTGGTGGATCGGACGAGGACGGTGTGTCGGCGTTGTTAGACAGCGGTGCGGTATGCTAATGGTAACACACGCCAAACATGCTAAATCATATCAGAAGGCATCACCCAGATTTGGCAATCACCAGAGCCCGGCAAAAGACAACAGCAGTTCAACAGCTTATCCCCGCTGTTTTTAATAAACCAATAGACATGAAAGCAGTGAGACCAAAATAAATAACTGAAGCTTTTGGCTTATTATTTATGATGTTGTGGTGATTGACCTTATTCACCCACGGATCTATGGGTTGTAGTGATGTGTCGGTCGCGAACGAGCCGGCTCTTTTAAGTGAACGACAGGAGCCGGCTCTCGCCCGCGAACGAGCCGGGGTTTTTTTGGGGTTTTTTGTGGAGGGATCTAGATCGGCATGAAGGCACATTATGCAATGTGCACATTTCCCCGCTTATTACATGGCCACATTCTCAAAAAAGTAACGACATGACTCCCAATATTAATTGAAATGCTTTTATGGATTTAGAAAATGATTTTATTGATTTAAAAAATAGCTTTATGTATTGATTTAAATTGACATGCATCCGCTAAGAAAAATAGTCCGTTGTTACTGTTTGAACTAACTTAGCAACGGCAGGAACTGCTTCGATAGTGTTTTTGAGGAGCTTTTTGATTACAGATTTGAAAACATCGTTGTTTGCTTTAAAAGTAGCACATTATGTCAAACCTTGGAAAGTATCTAGATATCCCTGCCCTAATGCCAAAGTAACTGGCAACTGAATATGTGTCGCCGTTTGATGTCTATGTCTGGACCGCTGCGTAAAAAGGAGAGTTTCTGCCCCATTACTTTTCTTCTTACTTCTATAAGAATAAAACACGGAGGACGGAGATCTCTTTTTCTCCCCCTCTTCTGACAGCCCAGCAGCTGATCTCAGACCACGCTCCCCTCTCCTGCAGGGGGGCGTGGTCAGCTGCAGCTCACAGAATCAGCCCCTGCAAAAACAGCGCTGGCAAGAGCAAATAGAGTGAAATGAGGCATGGCTAAAATGCAGGATCTTTTTGGTATTTTGAAAAAAAAACCTATATTTATATACTTTATATAGGTCGATACAGTAGCCCCTTTTTTTAAATAGTTTTTATAGGTGTTGCTATCTGTTTTGTGTAGCGTGGTTCTACAAGCAAGTCAATGCATTCATTGGGTGGTATCAGAGAGTTACACGGGTCTGTAAATGCAATGAAAACAATTGGCCACAGCAAATCATTTATATTAAACATGTAATTTTTACTTTTGAATACTTCAGTACAAAGGACGTATTGAATAATTTAAGTGATATATGTGTACACATATAAATCATTAGTCAAAACAGGGCTACATTTGATTGAATTAAAAGGTATAATATGTGGTAAACTGAAGAGCCGTTTGGGAGCCGAAAGAGCCGGCTCTTCTTGGTGAGCCGAGCCAAATGATCCGGCTCACCAAGAAGAGCCGGAATTCCCATCACTAATGGGTTGGGGTATTTTTCCGCACGGACATTTGAGTGAGCCGGACTTCCTGTTTCCGCCGGTCTTCGCTTCCCGGGCATGAAGTTGTTTACATGTGTGTTCAGATGCTAAATAAAAGGATAGCTTGTAACTTTGATACCCCGCCTCCGACTGCCGTCTCTCGGCACTACATTGGTGACCCCGACAAAAGTCTCGTTGAAGGATCCGAGACTGAACCGAGCATGGCAAGTAACGCCGTTTTTTTTCAAACTGCCGTAGTTTTGGGAGACATCTGCGGCTGCATGGTTCGCTCAGGCGGAGGCTCAGTTCGCACTCCGCGGAGTGACTGACGACGCAGCACGCTATTTTCACGTTGTTTCGGCGCTGGGGAGCTCCACTGCGACCCGGACGGTGGGCTTTATTACATCTCCTCCTGCCCAGGATAAATATGCAGCGTTCAAGGCTTTCCTGCTAAAGACTTTCGAGCTGTCACGGTCGGAACGGGCCCGACGCCTGCTCGCTATTCATAGCCTGGGGGACAACAAGCCTTCTGACCACATGGAGATGATGCTCAGCCTGCTAGGTACGGAAGAACCTAATTTTTTGTTCATAGAACTGTTTATTCGGCACATGCCGCCGCATGTACAGACAGCGCTCGCTATTACTGAGCCCCGTGCTTTGGCCGAAGAAGCCGACCGGTTCTTCCTGGCAACCCAGCGTTTTGCCCCGGAGGTGCTGGCCCCGACACGCAGCGGCACCTTACCTGGTACAGGCATGCCACCTAGCAGAAGCTCCGGGGCCGACGTCAGCAACTCCAGCCCTGGCCTGTGTTATTACCATGCATGCTACGGGGCGAAAGCGAAGATGTGCCGTCCTCCCTGCACCTACAAGGTAACGGGAAACGCCAAGGCCTGCGCTCGGTAGTGGCCGCGAGCGTGGGCACATCCAACCGGCTCCTGTTCATCAGGGACACCCTCTCTGGTCGCAGACTCCTTTGTGACACAGGAGCCCAGCGGAGCGTCCTGCCGGCTACCGTGGAGGACGCTGCCGGTGGAGGCCACGGCCCACCTTTAACGTCCGCTAACGACACCGCTATTCGCACCTATGGCACAAAGACAGTGGACCTGTGCTTCGAGGGTCAGCGGTTTGAGTGGGATTTCGTCACGGCTGACATCTCCTTCGCTCTCCTCAGCGCAGACTTCCTGTGCGCTCACGGACTGCTGGTGGACGTCAAGAACAGCCGCCTGGTGGACGCACTGACGTTTGCCTCGTTCACGTGTACCCGCGGCGAGGCGTCAATCAGCGGGCTCTCCAGCTCTCTCACAGGGCGACAAGTTCCAGCACCTTCTCAGTGAGTTTCCCAACTTGACGCAGCCCACCTTTTCCGCTGCCACTACCAAACACGGGGTAGAGCACCACATTGACACTGAAGCCCTGTCTACGCTAGGGCCCGGCGGCTCAACCCTGACATGCTGGCAGTCGCCAAGTCGGAGTTCGTCAACACGGAGCGTCTGGGCATCATCCGCCGCTCAGACAGCCCTTGGGCTTCGCCGTTTCACATGGTCCCTAAATCAGCCGGTGGCTGGCGACCGTGTGGTGACTACCGCCGCCTTAACGACGCCACTACGCCAGACCGCTACCCGGTCCCTCACATCCAGGACTTCTCTGCACACCTGGCGGGCAAGCTGGTTTTCTCCAAGGTGGATCTGGTGCGGGGCTACCACCAGGTTCCGGTGCACCCCTCGGACGTCCCCAAAACTGCGGTCATTACGCCGTTTGGGCTTTTCGAGTTCCTGCGTATGCCGTTTGGACTTAAGAACGCAGCTCAGTCCTTTCAGCGGCTGATGGATTCAGCGCTCAGAGACATGCCATTAATCTTCGTCTATTTAGACGACATCCTGGTCGCCAGCTCCTCCTCCGAAGAGCACCAGGCACATCTCCGGGTCCTTTTCGCGAGGCTCAACCAACACGGCC
Organism: Gymnodraco acuticeps; assembly: GCF_902827175.1. Classification (NCBI taxonomy): domain Eukaryota; kingdom Metazoa; phylum Chordata; class Actinopteri; order Perciformes; family Bathydraconidae; genus Gymnodraco; species Gymnodraco acuticeps. The sequence continues at coordinate 1,270,773 of NW_022990526.1, forward strand.
TGATTATCAACCCGGCGAAGTGTCAGTTCGGGTTGTCCTCCATCCATTTCCTCGGGCACCTCATCAGCAAGGATGGGGCCGCCCCCCCTCCCGTCGAAAGTGGAGGCCGTGTCTGCCTTTCCACGACCGCCTACAGCTCGGGCGCTCCGAGAGTTCCTCGGGATGGTGACGTTTTTTCACCGGTTCATCCGCCGGGCGGCCCACACCATGCGCCCGCTGTACGAGGCCCTCAGGGACAAGTCCCCCGGCCAGGCCATAGACTGGACGGCTGAAAGGGACGTCGCTTTCAACGCCACCAAAGCCGCCCTGAGCGACGCCGCCATGTTGGCTCACCCGTCACACAGGGCCCCCATCGCTATCACCACCGACGCGTCTGACTACGCAGTGGGCGCGGTGCATGAACAATGGGTCGACGGCGCCTGGCAACCTCTCGCCTTTTTCAGTCGCCAGTTGACTCCCAGGGAGCGCAAGTACAGCGCTTTCGACAGAGAACTCCTTGGTCTCTATTTGGCGGTTCGCCACTTCCGTTTCCTGCTGGAAGGCCGGGAGTTTGTGGCGTTCGTGGATCACAAGCCACTGACCTTCTGCATGTCCAATGTGGCCGAGCCGTGGTCTGCCCGACAGCAACGCCAGCTTTCGTACATCTCCGAGTACACCACGGACATACGACACATCGCTGGCAAGGCTAACGTGGTCGCGGACTGCCTCTCCAGAGCGGTCATCGGAGCTGTGTAGCTGGGCCTCGATTACCTCCGCATGGGCGCTGACCACGGGGTCCAGACCCTCAAGGCCTCGGTCACGGGATTACGCCTGGAGGAAGTCACGGTCGGTGACTCTGGCGCAAAGCTGTGGTGTGACGTCTCCACGGGCCAGCCTCGACTGCTGGTCCCTGCGGACTGGCGTCGACCCATTTTTGAGGCGGTTCACAATCTTTCCCACCCCGGTAGGAAGCCGTCCGTGAAGTTGTTGTCGCAGAAGTTCGTGTGGCAGGGGCTCAAGAGGTCCTGGGTCGACTCGTGCGTGGCCTGTCAACGGGCCAAAGTCCACCGCCATACTAGGGCCCCTTTTGAACTTTTTGCAGTTCCTGAGAGGAGGTTTGACCATGTCAATGTCGACCTCGTAGGTCCGCTTCCCCCCTCTCACGGTTTCACCTACCTGTTTACGATGGTGGACAGGACGACCCGCTGGCCCGAGGCCGTTCCCCTCGCCTCGTCATCAGCTTCCGACGTCGCCCGCGCTTTCATCGGCACGTGGGTGGCGCGCTTCGGGACCCCATCTGACCTCTCCTCTGACCGCGGTTCTCAGTTCACCTCGGAGCTGTGGAACGCTGTTGCTGTGGGTTTGGGGGTCAAGCTGCACCGCACCACCGCATATCACCCCCAGGCTAACGGATTGTGTGAGCGGTTTCACCGGTCCATGAAGGCGTCACTGCGTGCCGGCTTGACAGACGGCAACTGGGTGGATAAGCTCCCGTGGGTTATGCTCGGCCGCAGGTGTGCCCCCAAAGAAGACCTGCAGTCCTCGTCGGCGGAGCTCGTCTATGGCCAGACGCTACGGGTCCCCGGGGAATTCATTCCCACCGCCACTGTGCCCTGGTCTGCAGCCGGGCAGCGCTCTTCCCTGCTGGAGACCGCCGGGACATTAAATAAATAATAATAATTCATTTATTTTATATAGGCGCCTTTCAAGGCTCTCAAGGTCGCCGTACAAACACATAAAAAACAAGATACACAATACCTAACACCAGCATAAGAAACATAAACAAGACAATGCAACAAATCAAATAAATAAAACAGAGGATGTGTGATGGATAATGATCAGGGTGGATATGCGAGTGTGAAGAGATATGTTTTGAGGCGTGATTTGAAAATGGGGAGAGAGTCAGTGTTGCGGATGTCAGGTGGGAGGGAGTTCCAGAGACATTCACGCCCATCCCCACGTCGCAGCACAGCAACCCAGCTTTCCGGGTGTCCCCCGGATTACGGTCTGCAGATTTTGTTTTTATTCGCCACGACGCCCACCGCGGCCCCCTTACGACGGTCCGTTCAGGGTCATACGTCACGGGGACAAGAGCCTGGTGGTGGACGTTGGTGGCAGGCCTGAGACTGTGTCCGTTGATCGGATTAAGCCTGCTCACATGGACATTTCCAGGCCTTTGGAGTTGGCTCTGCCCCCACGTCGGGGCCGCCCTCCCATGCCCCGCCCCCTGTGGGGATGCCCTCGCCCTCGTTGGCGCCCCTGCCCTCGCCTGCGGCCCCGCCCTCCTCGGCCCCTGTGGTCCGTACGCGCCGGGGTCGGGTGGTACTTCCCCCCCAGGCACGAGGATTTTGACTATGGGTGAATACTGGGGGGGCTTGTGTGGTGATTGACATTATTCACCCACGGATCTATGGGTTGGGGTATTGTTCCGCACGGACATTTGAGTGAGCCGGACTTCCTGTTTCCGCCGGTCTTCGCTTCCCGGGCATGAAGTTGTTTACATGTGTGTTCAGATGCTAAATAAAAGGATAGCTTGTAACTTTGATACCCCGCCTCCGACTCCCGTCTCTCGGCACTACAATGTAATATTTTCAAGACATTCTTTTTAGTTTTACAGCTTGATGAAACCTTTTTGTTTGACATCAGCCATTATAGATAATATGGCCGAGTGTTTGTGGTACTGTTTGTGGTTTGTTTTTAACTGTTTAATACAGTTAATTATTCAGAGTTCCTTCTTTTTTAACTGAAACTAGCACTACTGTTAAAAATAAATAACAACAAACCTGGAATTATGCATTTCGGACTTTTTTTTGCTTTTTCTAGTTGTACCGAACCGTGACCCCCAAACCGAGGTACGAACCGAACCGTGACTTCTGTGAACCGTTACACCCCTAAACAAGAGTGATCCACCATGTGGATTTAATTTGATGAATGTTTTAAAATTGTGAGGTATTTATTTATTCCAATGGCAATTATTTTTCAGTTTTCTTTTTGTTTACCTTTGATAACAAAAATGCATTTGTTGTATCTTCTTTAATTCAGGTTTTTCTTTCTAGTTTGACAACATATTTTAAAATACCTTTACTAATATAATATAACTTTTGTGTTTGTTTGTTGTTATAGTCAGTGTTTTATCAGTAGTGAACAGTCACCTAAAAATGACATTCCCATATAAAGAAAGTGCCTAATAATTATATTAATGGTTTGAATGGCATGACATCAATGGATTTGTTGGATTTTCTACGTTCACGTCCTTTCATACCACCTGTTCATATATAAACAGCTTTTAGTGCACTTCTGAAACATGATTGGTATAAATGGATCAGTTTGATTTTCTAGTTTCTAGTTTAAGAATTGAGTTCAGACAGTAAAGAAGGTCGGGACTGAACACAATTCTGCGTGTCTCAGAAATAAGCCAAACTTTGAAGCTTCTTAGAGCATTTGAGGGACCATCTTTGCAATGGATTGCTGGATTTTCTGGTTAAATGTAATTTCTTCAACAGACACTGATGTCATTGATCTAGCTCTAAACATGTTCTCGAACGGGAGTCTCTTGAGTTCTCTAGCTCAATGTTAGTTAACTAACAGTTGAGGTTCAGAGTTTGTTAAACCATCTTTCTTGAACAGGCCCCAGTGCCATCCCTCTAAGACTTCCCAAACTCCAGATGGTCAGCGCAGCTCCGGTCTGACTCGCTGCTAGAGCCATAAGTTGATCTTCTCATGAATGAGTGCCATGTGCTGGCATCGTGGCTGGCATGGAGAAATGGTGGACAGATTCTCTCCTAAAGCCTGTTTTATCCTCTGGAAGGCAGTCGGGGCAGAGCGGAGGAGATAGGGAGGGTGGGAGAGAAAGAGAGAGGTTTTAGGACCCTCGAAATGTCACCCACTTTCTTCTCTCCATCTGTCTCGCTGTAGCTGTGTTCTCTGTAAAACGTGCGAAACAATGTACAAAATGTGAAACAAACACAGTTTCACCAGTTGAGGTTAAACTTTCGGTTTTGCAGATACTTGGATGATCTGTCTTATATCCGGTGTGTTGCAGGTCATGTGACAAGAGACGGTTTGGAGAGTGAGGAATGAAAGGAAGAGCTAAACATGGATAAAGGAGTTAGAAAGGATAAAGAGTGTGACAGGATGAGGATTAGCTTTTGTTTTCTCCATGGAAGATTTGGTTTGTCACCAGACTCTGTGTGTTTACGTTTGTGTGTGTTAGTCTTTGAGAGACTGTAGATGTGTGTAGTTATTTTCCTAAAAGAGACACATTATTCTTCCTTTGGATTATATGTAACAGTAGCAATATTTCATGATTTGACCCAAACTTCACTCTGCATGTAGCAAGCAGTTTATTATTAACATTGAACAATAACTGTTAACCCACAGAGGCCATACTGACATGACTTGACTTCATAACTGTTGTTTCAGTTGCATTTGCTTGTCTCTGAGTCTCTGCTAACACACTCGGCTGTCCTCATGGCGGCCTCAATTTCCCCTTTGTTGGCAGTTTTTGCATCATAAGGTCTTCTCAGAACCATGGTTTCTAACATCTTAATGTGATGCTATTATCCTTAGCAACACATAAGTATTAATGAACCAAAAGAGGTTGTGTTTTCCAGTTTGTTTGTTTGGTTGTATTTCTCTCTATCTGTCATCAGGATTACAGAAAAAAATACTGTTCCGATTAACATAGAAATTTGAGCCCAATCCTGTGGCCGATACACGGAAAATTGTTCTCCAATGGTAACAGCCTTGGGAAAAGTCTCTAACTAATGTTTGTTCATATAAAATGGTCTCTTGTATTTATACACAAAAAAGGAAAAGGTGAAGCCTTTATAATTAATAAAGAGATTTTTAGGCAGGATACGAAGAGAGATTATCATTGACAGCTCAATTAGGAAGAGAATTAGAGCATCCGATGTCCTCTTGTCCATGTGTTACTCTGCTAATTATTGTAAAGAGCATGTTTTGTCAAAAGGGTTTTGTTAAATAACATGAACTAAAAAGCAAGGCTTTGAGTTATTTTATTTGTATATCTTTTTGTAGCTGTTTTTAACCGTAATTGTTGGTAGCGTGGAGTGGAGTGTTTGGTCAATGGTTAATGGTTAAACACTCATTGGAATGGAAAATACTAGCAGGCAAGAGTTATTAGGGTTTTGTATGAACAACATTTACTATATGTATGTGTACATTTGTATGAACAAGCCAGAGAGATCACTAATAACTGTTACTGTCGGAACATGAAAAGGAAAGGGAAAACAAATTGAAAAGGAAGAACAATGAGGAAAGACCAGTGTGAGTGTGTTTGAGGTTAGGATCTTTTTTTGTTGACTATCTTAATGTCGGATCAACAATAATCTCTGAGTGTGTGCTTTGGTTTGAAAGGACTATTTGGCGTGGGGGTATTGGTGAATTTGGGTAATACCGGCGACAAAGCCACTCTGCTCGCGCCAGACCACGTTTCGGTGTGTGCTGTGATGAAAGGCCGCTGGCGGTGGCTACGACTTTCTCGGGGAAACTGATATGGAACTAATCCATGGAGCCCGAAAGCATTTGAAATGGAGAGAGCTCAAGAGAGCCTCTTAAATAACGCTCATCAGCGCTCAACCACACACACACACACACAGACAGACAGACAGACAGACACACACACACACACACACACACACACACACAGACACACATTTACTCTTACAGAACATTGTCCCCATGGAGGAACGTTTCACACTCCATTGCCATCAGAGAATTTAGAGAAACACATTTGCAACAAGTATTTAAGGGCACTGATGATACTGAAGATATGTGTTTTACAGCCAACGGGACTTAATTAATTTTCCAGAATGAGGCGTCCATCGCAGCTCTGCTCTGTGTGCCCATTCTGAAATGCAAATGAGCTAACAACCAAAGTGTGACATTATTCTCTGTGTCGCTTCACTTTAAGCTCTGCAGCAATTGTCCATTATTCACTTGAATGAGGTTTTGCAATGTGATAAAGTATAGCGGGTCAAATGAGAGTAAGAGACTAAAAGTAGAGCCTTGAAAATCTTTATTTGTGTGTGTTTTTGTGCAATATAATACGAATGTATCGTAAACACTGATTTTCAACCGTCTTGTTGAACAGTTTTTTGTACATCCTGTGTTAACTGTTGTATTAATGTTGCATTTTTCATGCTAAACGTGTACAAAATGTCTGTGGAGGCTTGAAGGACTGAATGTTTCCACTGCTATCTGAAGAGACTCATCCGTCTTCTGTAGGGCACTCAAGTGTTAGTGGGTGTGTGTGTGCAGGTTTGTGGTTATGCATACACATTGTAGGAATGTGTAAAGACTCCTCACACGCCTCTCATCACAAACACTTAGACATGCATTTGCACATACGCAAAGGAAAGACAGAGTCCAGAGGGCAGGAGACGGGAATATATACAGTCCTGACAGGAACAAGATGTCCCGTTAACACTTAGTGTATTCTCTCCTATACTGTATGTGTCACTCTGCAGTCACTCTCAACTCTGTGCACTTGCAAAAAAATTGTTATGTACAATATTTGTTAACTTGTGAAAACGTGGATTGTTGAAAAGGTAACATTCACAATTGCTGAGATTAACACAGCACACTGATTCTTTTCAGTGATTGCTTATCAGTGTTGGGCAAGTTACTTTTAAAAAGTAACTAGTAATAGTTATAGTTACTGCTCTCAAAAAAGCAACTAGTTACTTTATTAGTTACTACATTATAAAAGTAACTAGTAACACGTTACTTTACTTTAATTTAAAAATAATAACAATACAAATACAAGTTTTTGTGTTGTTCTGTGGCACAGTAAGAGAAAATACAACTCCCCATCATTGTAGCAATTATCATTATGAAATGTAGTGGAGCAATAAAACACAACATATATGTTTAGACATTTTGACAGGCATCTTTATTGTAGCCTCAATAATCAAGTTCTAAGTAGTGCGCTTGTAGTGCAATATGAAATAAAAACAACTACACTCTTTTGGCAGTGTAACAATTAAACAAGAACTACACTCTTTTGGCAGTAACAATTAAATAAATAATAAACTGTCAGACTGACACTGAAGACAAACAAACCATTTTCAGCCTCACAAAAACAAACAATAATTTACCTCACATCTGGCCATTTAGCATTTAACAAAATCAATAATCAATATGTTTAGTTGACTGGGTGACATGTGGCGATTTTTAAAAAATCGTTTTTTTGGCTGTTTAGATGGTGTTGCTCCATCTGGGTCACTGCCGGTTGAGACGGTGGGGTCTTTGGCAACTAGTTGTATAGCCCCATGTACATTAGTTAGGTGCTCCAGGAGATTGGCTTTGCTGTTATTCGATGTGGACAATGCTTTCTGTCCTGCACACAGTTTACATTTGTACGTAATATTTGTTGCGTACTTTATCCGCACAAATTGAACATAGTGGTTATATCTCCAAGTTGTAAATGCGCTGCTGCTCTCGCTGATACTTGCTTCTGCCAGTGTGTGTGTGTGTGTGTGTGTGTGTGTGTGTGTGTGTGTGTGTGTGTGTGTGTGTGTGTGTGTGTGTGTGTGTGTGTGTGTGTGTGTGTGTGTGTGTGTGTGTGTGTGTGTGTGTGTGTGTGTGGTATGTCTGTGTGTGGTGGGCGTTTCCGTGTGTGTGTGTGCTGGTGGTGGGCGTTGCCATGTGTGTGTGTGTGTGTGTGTGTGTGTGTGTGTGTGTGTGTGTTAGCAAGTGTTTGTGTGTGTGTATATTCCCCATAAGGCAAGACCCGCTCAACTCTGTCTCTGATTGGCTTACCCTGAAATGTTACCCCGCGTTAACCAATCATCACTCCTCTCTGGTCACTTTCACTTTTCCATGGTGCTGTGAGAGGACATCGCTGTATTCGCCTGTAAATTACATCCGCAGGGAGATTCGGTTCAGTTCCATCACATAATGTAACGCAGTACGCACCCATTTAAATCACAGTAACTATAACGGCGTTACTGAATGGGAATAGGTAACTAGTAAATGTATTAGTTACCGCAAAAGGTAGTTGCGTTACAGTAACGCGTTAGTTTGTAACGCGTTAGTCCCAACGCTGTTGCTTATTGAAACAAGCAAAACAAGGCCCTTTGAATTTCAAATGACATAAACAGATGCATAAAAGAGGATTAAAGCCACATGAGGTTATTTATTTTTGATCTGGTCAAAAGACATTGTCAGTCAGAATTATTAGAACAAACTAAGAATTCAAAAAGTCAGATATCTGAGAACAAAAGTCTGAATATGAGATTAAAGTAAGAATTCAGACTTGTTTTCTCAGAATCCTGACTTTAATCTCAACAAAAAAAACAACAACCTTTCAGTCAGATCACAAACATGAAGACCAACAGTAAAACAGCTACAGCATAGAGAATAAGATGAGCAATTCATTGATTTTGGAATATACCACTGGTAGTTTAATCAGGGAAGTCAGGATGTGGGCTTTTTAGACTCCACTCATGGTGTGGCCTGTTTCCTCTGCTGCACAGAGGCCCCTTTCGATCATTTTGTCATAATTACTGAATCTTGCTTGTGGATTTTTTTCAAATACAAGTTTTCAAAATGGTTGATATTGAAGATAAGAGAAGGAGTAACTTTTGAATAGCGTTTTAGGCTTACAACCTTAACTGCTGGACCACTGAGAAACTCACCTACTGCTCCCATTCACTTTTTATATCCACACATTTGTACTTCCTCCCTCTTTCAAAACTCTTCCATGTGTCCAATTATGGAAGCTTATTTTTCATAGCCTCTTATATTTTGGTGAAGGTGTGCTGATGTGCATTTAATGGATCTTTTCAGCAGGGGTTCTGCTCGGTGTCAAACATCCAGCCATGTTCCCCCGAGAGTTGGGGCTTGTATCCTTCAAACAGACATTTTACACACAAACGGGGCATATATCTACGCGATGAGGAATCTGTGCCTTCGCTCACATCTAAACACAAAAGCGTGAGAAATGGTTTTCACCTGGAACAGATAGAGTTTCATCCTTTTCAGCCACAAGAGTTTATTAGCTGCTTAAAACATTACCGCAGAGGGAGTTTCCCGACGCTCCAGAGTGCTGCATTCCTCACAAACACACACACGGGAAACTGAACCTTCTCTTTCCATCCTTCTGTCTCCATCAGGCCAGTCTCCCTCTCTCGGTCTGTTACACACTCCACCTCCCTCCTCCTCCCCTCCCATCACTCAGACACCCACACACTCCTGTAGGTGTAGCGTTACGATGCGGCCTGTTAACATTCCCGGGCCTGCTGAAGCTTTCCAGATTGTTCTGTTTACACAAACGCGCAGGGGACAGAGGAGGTGAGCGATGGGGGGAATTGAGAAAGCACGGGAAAATATGAATAAACACACGTGTGCAAGCATTCAACAACTGACAAGCAAAGAAACATATTTGTAAACAAATGGAGCGAGGCACCCACGGGTGTGTTTTCAGGTACACACACACACCGATTTCCGTACATCCTGCAGAAGGAGCCCTGGCTATCTTATTATGCTGTTCAAATGTCAGCCTTGTTAAAGTGGCCTATTTGACTTAATTGAGAAGCAGAGTGTAAATAAATGCTTCAGTCCGGTTTGTTTTCACTGCTCTCACCAGCACTTGGCTCTCATTCCAAACCTATTCATCAAAGAACCCTTACTCTGCGGCTTTACTTTATTTCCTTCCGTTTCTCCTTCTTCCCATCTTTTGCCTTCAGTCCTTTTGACATTTTCACCTTTTCTTAGTCACTCTCAATTTACGATGTCTTCTCTCTTCCTCGCCCTCTCGCTCAGCGCTAACCAGTCTCGTTCTTTGCTTTTCTTCTAGGCAAACGCCCTGGGGAAAGTAAACGGCTCTAACTATTGGGAAGGAGGCCGTACATCAATCTTGATTTTAATAAGCAACCTCTCTAACTTTGCATTTTGGCTGTGTGGTGGGATCACGCCTACACCAAGTATCCATCAAATGTCAAAAGTGCAATTACAACCACTGTAAATAGCTGTTAAAGCACCCACTCACAGCTCCGTATGGAAGCTTTAAGACTTATTTTTTTCTGGCACCCGGACTTTGATCATTTAAACACTCTTATTTCAGTCAAGAACATGTTTCCTTAGCCATGTATGTATCATTTCCAGTTTGTGCCTCTCGTATCATCTTTGTAATGCCTTTTAGACTAATGCATTGATCAATTAAACAAACAGAAACATTTCTTAACACAAGACTTTTGTGCAGAAAACAACGCATGTTTTACTATTTAAAAAAAGAATCACTCTACTTAACATTTGACAGGCTATATATATATTTTTTTTCAAACATTTGTAAATGTTATCCGACTACTGTCTGCTCTGCTTGGAGGCTTACATATGTTACTATAATCAGAACATTCTTAAATGTAAAACAAAGCAAAACATAATTTAACTGTTCCTACAAATGCTTTTTAGAAGCTTGCTGTTGTTTACTGTAGGAACAAAGTTCATTATATAGCAAACTGTGTATCAGGGTGATTGTTATGAAAAAGGAATGGAGAAGTGATTTCTTTACAAGCTTTAACAATGTCTTATTGTATTTCTCCTCATATAACCTGAACACATTCCAATTCCATTTCAGCCCTGAGTTATTATGTCTCCTCTTGAAGGAGGCCCATGTGACCGAGGAGCTAATGTGTTAATGAACTGACCGTCCCTAGTTTCAGTCTTTTGTTAGATTATTATTCAAATCTCCTCTTCTTTCCTCCATCCCTTAATGTCAGCTACCTGATTGAGGCATAAACTGACCCAGAAATAATAATAAGAGAACTTCTAGAGATAAGTACAAATGCTGCTTTTATACCTTAAACACAAAACTTTAAACATACTTAGAGCCTCCACATGTTGTTAAAGATATTTATCCTCCACTCTTACTTAAATCACTTAAAGTGTCCGTGTTTACAATGTTTAGACAAGTGGCTTCTTGTGGTTGTAATGTCTTGCGCTCTCAACGGTAGAATGAGTGTGTCATTCTACGACCAGGCGGCAAAATGTTCCTGTTCACTTTGGAGGGAGATAGTCAAATGACCTCGGATTTCTCCAAGATATAGTCATTCTAAAAATAACTCGGAACACCTCTGAATGTTTCTACACATATTCTACTTGACGCTCATCCCTCCTACTTCTCTTTTCAAACATGTCCACCTCTTCATCCACCCTCTCCACTTCCTCTCAGCTTATTTCTCCTTCTAGAGTTACGTGCTGCCGCTCTGACACACTGAGCCTCCTGTGTGTGAAACAAACACTGGCAGTGAAGCAAAGAGACAGGAGTGAATGCTCGATTGCTCGCTCTTGCTACACGCAGACCAACTCGTTGACCCATGCACCCTCGCAGACTGACGAGGAAATACGGCCTGCGCTCACACACACACACACACACACACACACACACACACAGCCTTACACTCTCTTAAATGCAGGCGCAAATGTCACACTCCAAATCCTCTCATTTCCTCTTTCCTGTGGCTGGTCAGTCAGGCGTGTGTAACACTGAGAGTATCGATAGCAGGGCCAGGTTAAGCTAGTCCTCTGAGACACACACACCCACACGGGGACAATCACACACACATACTCTTTTGCAAATATATGCCCACACACTTGCAACACTGTGGCCGCTACAGATGTGGTTCAAATCCTGCCTAGCGACCCAGAGCCTGGCCCAGGTGTGTGTGTTTTTCCTGGACGGTCAGCTGTATATTTTAGTGCCAAGTGATAATGAGCTCCTAGCTGACTGCACTATCATGTCACTGCAGGGTTTTATGTGTGTGTGAGAGTGTGTGTGTCCAGACAGGTCACGGGCTGTGGCTCTGAAGTGAACCTGCTGCCAGACAGTGGCCGTCACCTGTGGAGGCTCTGTCTCCTCCAGTGTTTGGCTTTGGCTCGGCTCGGCGTGTCCATGTCTGAGCGAGTGTTTGCGCTCTAAATGTTCTCATCTTCTTGCATGTACGACCTCAATAGTGATTCAAGTTATGTAAGTGGATGAATGGACACTTTGAAAACATTCAAACCAAATCAAAACAACTACGGAAGAGAATTAGGGCCACATCATGTGAAAAACATTTTGAGATCTGACCACAGTGAGTTGTTTTTTTAGTACTGGGATTACAGTTAGAATTCTGAGGTTATAGTCAGAACTGTGGAAATTGAACATTCTGAATTTAATATCAGAGTTCTTGAAAAAAGAAATCAGAATTTGTAGAAAAAAGTGAGAATTCTGACATTAATCTCAAAACTAAATGTCAATTTGTGTCACTTTCTTTGACATCTTTGAACCATTAAAACTGAGCAATTTGAAAATGCTGCTGACCCTGTTTTTATTTAAAACATCGAGGATTGATTTTTAGTCTAGACGCTCAGAAACAGAGCAGTATGAGCTTCTCCGTGATCCAGCAGTCAAGGTTATAAGCCTAATACACTTTTCAAAAGTTACTCCTTGTTTTAGCTCGAAAATCAACAATTTCTAAAACTTTAATTTGAGAAAAATCTTCATCCACAAGCAGGATTCAGTCATTATGACAAGATGATTGAAAGGGACCTCTGTGCAGAAGAGGATAAGGGCCACATCATGAGTGGAGACTAGACGCTCAGAAACAACGTCCTTTGAAAATGTTGACGCAGACACCCTCGCATCCTGATTGGCTCACGTGATTCCCTCATTAGACAGGAATTGTCCTCCTTATTCTCCATGTGAAAAGATGGTTTGCTGTTAAATGCCATCAAAGAAATTGATTGTCTTCATTTTTGTGAACCATTGATTAGAAATCAACCAGTCAACTGCTGATTCATGTTTTTTCTTACCGTGAACACCGGCACGCCCAGTAAATATGAACGTTTTCAGGCATGTTGGTATGGAGGAGATGATTTCTAAACATTGCTAAAATGCTAGTGGAGATCTTTGTTTCTTCTAAATCCCATTTTGAAGCAAACAAAGGTTGAAGTTGCCTGTGCATCCTGTAGCTATAAGTAATGAAAACCTTGATAATAACCTTTGATGTCCTCAGTTTGGATTGATATTTAAAACTGATGTGAAAGCATGCATGACAGAAATACGTGGGACATTAGAACGTTTAGACAGCAGGACAAACAAAAGTTTGATGAGTCAATCAATAATCAATAAGTCGCTGAAACAAACTGATATTCAGTTATTTCTGTTTACACACACTATAGAGTTGCACTGACCTACAAACAAAAATACTACAATAACGATCCCACTCTGACCACACACACTTCCAAAAACATTGAGCTTATACACACGATCATTACGTTTCATTTCTTTAAAGGCACATGTGAATGTTGAGTAACAAAATGAAGCACAATGAATTGATGTATATGCAGATGCTCACACATTCATGCACAGTATTGATTGCTCCATGTTGCGCTGATCCCCATATTGATCAGAACAACCTTGTTTTCTTCTCTGCACACGCACGTCTGGATACTCTCAAACACTAACACCTACACTTTGCTGCAGACAGACACATTGAACATGTGTACAGAAATAATGAAACCTCTTTACTTCCATAATGTCTTGTCTTCAGGAATTCACTGCCCTAACTTCAATCTCTTAAAACTGTCTATGTTTAAATTGTTCTGGCAAGTGGCTTCTCGGGACGGTAACGTAATTAGAGCTTCTTTATAACATGGCTGCCAACTTTTCAATTAGATTTGGAGTGACATAGTAAAGGAACTATACATTGTTATTTACGGTAACTCTGAACATGACTACAAAACCTCAGAAGGAAACCGTTGTTATGGTTATTAAAATACAAATGTGTTAGTGTATTTTTAATTGATTTTCCCTTTAATTTTCTAAAAACAAAAGAAAACTGTACAGTAAAATAACTTTAACGTTTCCAAACACATCTAAATGTAACATTTCCGACAGCCTTTAAAATGAACGTTTATTTGTTTAAAAAATAAAGATATTGTTAGTGTTTTACAATATCATTTAAGCTAACTGTATTCGTCAATTGTGCAAATCTTCAAATATTGTGTTTCCAACGAATCTTACTAATTGTGCCTGTACAAAAACAACCATTCTGTCACTTTCTCTCTCAGAGCATCTCTTGTGTCTATTCTACCCTGTACAAAATCAATAAGGCATCATCACTCCATTGCACGGCTGTTTTGTATCTATGTTACAGAGAGATCACTTAATGCCTGACCTTCTGGACACCAACAGTTGATCTATGGTACAAATACCCGAGGTTAGTAAAGGACGATGTAGTAACAGATGAATGATCAGATAAGCATTCTTCCCTGTGTTGTTGTGTAGTTGGCATTGCTTTACATCGTGTACAGTGTGTCAGAGCCTCAGTGAGCTGTGTGTAGGCGGAGAGGAAGCCTCACTAATCCTGCTACCGTAAAGCGAGTGTTAACAGGAGCAGGGTACGAGTGGTTGTGTGTTGCTCTCGCAGATTACACATTTGTCTGATTTGTGTGTGTTTGTGTGTTTGGGGTCTTGCCTGCATGCGTTTCTCTGTGTGCTTAATAAACGAGGAAGGGCAACAAAGGTTGAGCGTAGCGCTTGCTCCCCAGCTGGCTTCGTTGTATCATAGCAACTCCACATGAATAATAATCATAAACACACACACACACACACACAATAATGAGCCATTCTTCTCCAGCCACTCTGGTTAATCTCTCTCAGCTGTTTCTACTCTGCACTGAGATGCAGTTTACAGTACACACTTGTTTACTTTGGATAAACCCAGACGGTGATTTAGATTTTAAATGATTTTGGCATTTTAGCCGTAATGAGCCGAGTAACGGAAAAGGTGCCTGTACTAATAGAACCAAAAAAGATATCCTACTATTGTGTCTTTTGTTATTTTCTCTCCTTGCTTCTTTTGGTGGGTCTTTAATTAATATTATGTGACATTGATTAGATTCTGTTCTTCAGTCCGTAATCAATTTTGTCAAAATGCAAAATTGAAATGATTTACCTGTATCATCAAGATTTAAGCCAGACATTAAGACACAAGATACACACTCACACTCTCCGAACATTTAGGTAACTTTCCAATCAACGACAATCCTACCTTTACAACCACCTTAGAAAAAGTGTTTTACTCTCTATAGATCTCTCGTCTTTTAACTATTTTGTCACTTTTCAAATAAACATCGAGTGCAACATGGCTTCATCAAATTAGCTAGTGAGATTTCAGGGGGGAGTCATCCCAGCTGGTGGTTGGTGATGGTTTTTACTGATCCATTGTGTCCTGCTGTTCGGCACTCGTCATGAGGTTTATTTAACCAATGTTGTGTCTGAAAGCTTGTTGAAAACCAATGTCCATACAAGGGATACTTTAAACATGCGGCGTAACTGTTTTCAAGGAGATACGGACGTTAAAATGTGCACGATATCATGCTTCCCTATCTCTATGACTCTCTATCTACTCCGCCTTCCAGTGTGGCCCCACTGTAAACATTTGGATTTCTGGTATAGTGGCATACATGTCATCAAAACTGTTATCCCCTGGCGTAAACTGGCCCTTAGACAGAGACTTTCATTTTGACCATTCTTCTTTGAATCTGTTCTCTCTGGATCAGCAATATTAAACTGCTGAAGTCTTTTAACATTTGCAATGATGTAGTTTCCTGTCGAGCAAGAGCCCGAGTCATCCTCCCTTTTTAAAAATGTTTAGTCAGAATGTTCCACTGTGGTCGGCACTTTTCTGTCCAACACTTCCTTTTGGCTTTTTGTGGATACAAGAAGAGCACCAACTTTATAGTGGACCCAGGAATGTGAGATACATTGCAGTTCTCTTCAACGGTGATAAAATGGAAGCCAATAAAAGTCGTTTGGACAGTTCTGACAGAAACCAGTAAAGCATCACTCACTCTGTCCAACACTGGTGAAATCACAATATAACTGTGCTCTTAAGAGTGTTTATATCTTGGAAGGAAAATAGTAGTTGAATGAAAAGTGTTCTTTTACTGACCCCGACTGTCTATCTATTGGGTTTTCTGCCAAATGCTGTAAACGCACTCTGAATGAAGCCAAAACATTAAAAACATCAGCTATTTCAGAAGTTTAACCAGCAGCTGCAGTTGTAAAGTTCAGCCATGGGCTCTTCCTGCCAGAACAAACAGTACCCAGAATTAACTGTTATTGTTTAATGTTTAAAAAGGCCGCTGTTAGACTTTTACTTCAAATTTTCTGTAAAGAAATGTTGGTTGGTTGCTGTTGGTACAACTACACATGTTCTGTCTTTCTTCGTTTCCAAGTTCAGTAAAGTAAAGCTTGGCAGTAAATAATTGTATTATCAAGCTTGTGTGTTTTTGCCATGACGCTTCTTACTCGCTGAGCCTTGTTCAGCCGGTTGTTGTAGTGTTTGTGTCTCCGTCTCTTCCCAAGTCAAACAGAAAACGTTGGGTCAGAAGGCTGGACGCGCCGGGACTGTTCCAGGAGTCAACATGACGGAAGAAAAAGAAAACAAACCGTTTCTTAGAGAAGTTGGGAAATAAAGAGAGAGATCAGGGATTGTTTGTCACACACACTTCCTCCTTCTTTCAAACACTTGACCTTTGCTCGTCTCTCTTTTCATCCGCTGCTCTCTCCGTCTCCTCCTCTTCCTCCCTTCTGTCGTTTTGACACCCAAGCGATTCTTCCGCCTCCCCTCTCGGTCACTGTCAGCACTCCATGTCTGTCCTCCCACTCTGTTTCAGGATGTCATACACTCGGACTGCACACAAAAAATCCGACACCACAAACACACACAAAAAATTGACCCTGTTTAATAAACAAGCAACAGAGTGAGTGTGAGAGTAAGGAAGCTTTTAGTGGCGCCTCTTATCTGGCTTCCTCTCAACACACGAGAAAGAACAGTGAACTGTCTCAAAGTCTGAATGTCGTCTTTGAGAGCTGCTTCTGACACACACACACACACACACACACACACACACACACAGCCTCCTTCTTTTCCTCACACTCCATCCACCAACATGGACCGGCTGTTCTGTGAAGTGGCTTAATGAAAGAACCCTAACAGTAGTGTTCTTCACACACACCACACGCAAACACACACACATATATGAGCATTCACACAACCTTTCTGTGTGTCAAGATCAATTATGGGAAAAAAGGTGTATTTTAATAATCCAATGTGCCACAATTTGACTTTGTGTTATCTATTTGTTTTAGCTGCTAGAAACTGAAATGCAACTTGGGACCAAAAATGGGTCTGGTCCAAATTGTATTCAGTTGAATTGGGCCTAGGTAGAATCCCTTTGTGTTGCTGCAGGACTCAGGTCTGTTTCGTCTAACTCTTGAGTGGATCCAACATGACTCTGCCTGATCACATAGTTTGTCGTAGTCTTCTCAACATGTTTGTTTGAGGGAATATGTGAGCTAAGTATTGATTCTTAGGACATCCATCGCTTCTCGTGGTGCAAAAGTGTTTTGAAAAGGCTAACATCCAAAGACTTGACTTTGTTGACTTTGTTCTGCCACGACATAATGACATCACTAAGTAACACTCACGTTTCTATTGGCTAGCTCTCCAACACATTGTACGTAACAGGCTAAGGGGCGTAACATGGCTAAGCGGTTGACCAAAACAGAGCCGGCCAGCTAACCAATCAGAGCAGACTGGGCTCTTGTTTCAGACAGGGTGAAAAGAGGTGCTGCAGCACAGGCAGTACGAGAAAAGATTAAAGTGGACCTATCATGCTATATTGGAAAAATATATATTGTAGGGCCATACCTATACAAAACATGTCTGTGAAGTGTTTTGCTTAAAATACCAAACAGATCACCCATTGTAGCCATGCCTCATACTGCTCATACTCCTCTTTTGAAGCCCTGTTAGAGAAACGCGGATTTTCTAGTGAAAAAAATACATGAACCTCACGGGAGTTACAAATATGTGATATATCTGAACAACAAAGTGGTCAAAAATCATTTTATTCATTTATTGGAAACATTTTCATGATCGCTTTTTTCGTTTATAGGCTACATTTTAAGAATGGCGTTTATCTTTTTTGAGAATGAGTTCTTATTTGATTTTATTTATTTGGGTCTACAACAGATGATACAAATGTATGTGTCAGTAAATGTGTGCTAACAGAGGCGGGGGTGTTTGTGAAAACAACGGGGACAGAGCTGCTGTCAGACGAACAGCTGTTCGGTGTCACCACAAACGGACGTCCCTTCACGTGACACTCCGGAGGAAAGGACGTCCCATTGCTCTTAAAACTCATTTCCCTGCTTCTCGTGGTTTCCTTGCGTCTCTCCATGCTTCCCTGGTGGGAGGGACTAAACGCAGGGAAACGACGCAAGTGAGGGACGCAAGGATTCCATTTAACCGACCTGAGAAGCAACCAAAGTTAAATTCTGCTGTGATAAAACGCCATCCTGTTCTAAACCACATCAAAGATTATTTCTGAAACAGTATGGAGCTCAAATGCTTTTTCTCTTGTGGGTTTATCACAAGGTGAGTTCCTTTTTTTATTTCCTGCTTTTTAAACACATGTGCTCTCCAGCACAGGTTAGCTCTGAGTGTTAGCGAGGCTTGCTAATGTAAACAAAGATGAGATTACGTCCAAAACACGTCAGGCATTGTTTCTGATAGCAACTCTCGGTGGGTCCGCCGCCGATTTGACGTCAGATCAGCAGCAAATCTGTATCGGCTAGTTTTACCCCTGTTTTTAAAAGATTTGGGTACGGAGGAAGAGAGAGGGTTTTATTTTCTGACGCTGCGTGAGTTCCCCGACGCACCGGGGACACATATTTATGTAGAAAAGACATCACAAAGTGCATTTTGCATGATAGGTCCCCTTTAATAAATGTTTTAACATTAAAGCATGTAAACCTGAACATAAGCATAATAGGGCCCCTTTAAGCCATTGGTCCTCACTTAGTCAGCATTTATGTTACCTGAAAACTGTGTGGGGTGGATACATTCTTTAGACAGGTTTGAACTTTCTGTGTCGTCTAATGTTCTCTTTTATCATTATCTCATGAAATAAGGATTTTATCAGAGCCGTGTAATATCTTGGAAATGACTGCTACAATCAGTTAACATGTAATATTCATGATTTGCCATTATATCACTATTTCATACTAAAATGTACTAAAACAGAACCAGATGAACTGTTAATCGTACCTTTAGCTGTTCAAAGGCGCTGTATACACAAATAGCAGGAGGAGACTGAACAAAGGTTAAACAGGCAGAAATAAGTTATGTTATTTGTCAACTGAACTATAGAGGAAAGCTCTTGTTGTTTAGCTGTTTTACTGTGGGCACAGTCGTGTTGACAAAAAAACTGCATTTTAATAATCAGACGCATATACGTAGAGTCTGTCGGTGCATGTGAGCAAACTGTTTCAGTCGAGTAGATTGTTGGTACGTTCACTTTTATTTTTACTTTGATGTGTTGCCATGGAAATTGCTTTTGTCTTCTGTGGTTGTATTTGGGTTTGATCATTATCTGATCAGGGAATTAGTTACTTTTGATTTAAAAGTGTAGAAAGTTGAACACAGAAAGAGATTAAAGCCACACCAGGATGAGATTAACAAAAAATGAAGGTGATAAAGACGATATGTTATGAAAGTAAATGTTTCTACTGCTTGGAATTCAGGCTGAAGACGGTAAGTTGAAAAATACATTTATACAGGGAACGCTTTCTGCATCTTAGAGTTTTCAGATCATTAAAAGTTTGTAGTCAACAGAAAAACATCAAAGCAAAGTCAGAAACTTAAATATCTTAATATTTGTATTTAATATTTGACAGTTAGTTACTAGCATCATCTGTTAAGCAGTGAAGTTGAACTTATTCATATTGTATGTTATATGTTATATACAAGTTTTTAATAGTGATTTGACGGCAGGTCTTTATTTAGCTGGCATGGAATTAGTGTTAGCTATGGCTAGCATATAGCATTTGCAAAGATGTAATAGTACTTCCAAACTCACAGTTTTAATGCAAGTGTTTTTTTCAAAATTCCAGGAAAGACAGACGACTTCTAAGTTTAACAATGTATTATGAGAGAGCAAAAGACATATATCACTTGGCCAAGGACTCCGTCACGTCCTAGAAATCACAGACAGCAAAGCTGTAATCTGTCAGTCTATTTCTGGACAAGAGCCTCGAACCTCGTGCGTGCATACATGTTTATTACACAGGGCGTTGCCCGTACATTTATGATTGGTCAAGACTAGCTGAAGAGATACCATGGTTTAGACTTGGTTCTCTTTGGTAGGTGCGCAGACTTAGAAAAAAGTCTCTTGGCAGCACAATCCTCCAATCAGCATTCGGCCGGCCTGTGGAAGTCCCTCCCTACTCTGGCGCCATGATGCGTAATTTGTTTTTTCTGAAGCTTTCTGCAGATATAGTGGAATCTTCATAATGCTGCTTCCTAGCTGTACAGTATGTGGGAACGAAGCTCCCATACAACTCAAGGCCGGAGTGATGTCCTGTTCATGAATAACTCTTTGTATTCTTCAGTGTCTGCACCTGACCTTGCTACATTGGTATTGCAAGCTAAAGACGTCTATTTATTCCAAAGTCACAGCCACATAAAATGAGCACAATAAGCTTATAATGTAATAATAAGAATCAGTATTTCTAATGTTATATAAAAATAGCCTCCACACAAGACTGTGTGTATTGTGTTCCTTGTTGTAGCTAAAATGATACAATAGTATAAAAGTGAATGCGACGCAGGTTCTGGTCCAGGCTCTCGTCATCTCACGCTTAGACTACTGCAACTCCCTCCTGGCTGTTCTACCTGCATGTGCCATCTGACCTCTGCAGCTCATCCAGAATGCAGCTGCTCGTCTGGTCTTCAACCTTCCTAAATTCTCCCACACCACGCCGCTCCTCCGCTCCCTTCACTGGCTTCCAGTAACTGCTAGAATCCACTTCAAGACAATGGTACTTGCGTACCATGCTGCGAATGGATCTGGCCCTTCCTACATCCAGGACATGGTTAAACTGTACACCCCAGCACGTGCACTCCGCTCTGCATCAGCCAAACGGCTCGCTGCACCCTCGCTGCGAAGGGGACCCAAGTTCCCATCAGCAAAAAACACGTGGGTTTGCTATCCTGGCTCCAAGATGGTGGAATGAGCTCCCCATTGACATCAGGACAGCAGAAAGCTTACACACCTTCCGGCGCAGACTGAAAACTCATCTCTTTCGACTCCACTTCGAGCGTTAGAACTATTAACAAAGCACTTATATACTAATAAAGGGCTGGCTTATCTAAAGCCAGTTGAGTAGCACT
Source organism: Gymnodraco acuticeps (assembly GCF_902827175.1). Classification (NCBI taxonomy): domain Eukaryota; kingdom Metazoa; phylum Chordata; class Actinopteri; order Perciformes; family Bathydraconidae; genus Gymnodraco; species Gymnodraco acuticeps. The sequence goes on from NW_022990526.1 coordinate 1,292,006, forward strand.
TGAAATGTTTTTGTTCTATGAAACCTGATGTACTTATATGATTGTTTTCTTCAAGGTTGTATTTTGTTGGTCGAACGCACTTATTGTAAGTCGCTTTGGATAAAAGCGTCAGCTAAATGTAATGTAATGTGAATATAAAACGTATATAGATGTATAAAACGATATATATATAACTCCTTGATTTGAGTCGCTCAGGCTGCTGAAGCCTAGCATTAGCTTACCATTATGTTGTTCTGTGATTTCTACCTGTCGCTGTTATCTTTGTATTTATTTTTGTTTTTTTCCTCTATCTGTTATCAGGAATCCCTCTGTTTATTTTCCTTCCAGTCCAACCAACCTCTCCTGCCCTGTGTGTGTGTGTGTGTGTGTGTGTGTGTGTGTGTGTGTGTGTGTGTGTGTGTGTGTGGTGTGTGTGTGTGTGTGTGGTGTGTGTGTGGTGTGTGTGTGTGTGTGGTGTGTGTGTGTGTGTGTGTGTGTGTGTGTGTGTGTGTGTGTGTGTGTGTGTGTGTGTGTGTGTGTGTGTGTGTGTGTGTGTGTGTGTGTTGTGTGTGTGTGTGTGTGTGTTGTGTGTGTGGTGTGTGTGTGTGTGTGTGTGTGTGTGTGTGTGTGTGTGTGTGGTTAGAGATTTAAAGGGATATCTGATCCGCTTTTCAAATCTCCGCGCGTTCCTATGAAGCTGGTTATAATACAGGAAGAAATCCAGTGCCACCAAGTAAACAATATCTACTTTAATGGTAATATGACAAAACAATACAATCAATACAGTACAAATTCAATACAGTTAATCTTTGGGATCCCGAATTTACCTGCACGTGAGCCAGCCAGAGGAAAAGAGACTGAAACACTCGCGTGTGTTTCTACTCTGTGACAATGGGGAGGAGTTATCAGATCCTCCCATTCGGACATCATTGATTGGCCGCCCCAAAATATCACAGACACCTTAGACCTTAGCTTCCCCAATCACTGTAGCTAGATCTAAATTGAATGCAACTCAAGACATGCTCTCACCTTCCCCCATCTTCCTTTGTCCTCAAAAACATATGTCAAACAGGCCCCACATCCAGCTCACAGTTCCACCCAAATTATTCCCATTTTAAGCTTATCCATAGTTTGCTAACATGAATAAATACAAATATAACTCTACAGTGTGTGTGTGTTGTGTGTGTGTGTGTGTGTGTGTGTGTGTGTGTGTGTGTGTGTGTGTGTGTGTTGTGTGTGTTGTGTGTGTGTATTGTGTGTTGTGTTGTGTGTGTGTGTGTGTGTGTGTGTTGTGTGTGTGTTGTGTGTGTGTGTTGTGTTGTGTGTGTGTGGTGTGTGTGTGTGTGTGTGTGTGTGTGTGTGTGTGTGTGTGTGTGTGGTTGTACGGTAACACAGTTTGTCTGAGAAAAAGGGAAATTACCTTTGAATGAATGTGTAAGAACGTTCCTGTTCTCTCGGCTCTTTGAACTGACTCTTATTACTCTGCTTTGCCTCTGCTGTCTGTCTTTGACTCATATACATGCAAGCACATATTCACATGAACAACACAACCATGGCAACCTATAGCTTTTCCCAAATATTTAAACATTTTGTGGCTGCCTCTGTGAGCCGGTGGGCTTGCATGTGTCATGTCATCTTTTTTTCTCATACTGACACAATTAGTAAAACACCAAATTACATAAGGAGTTTGTGGAGGTTTTAACCACTTGCTGCTTTAGGATATTGGAACAGTTAATCTGTCTGAGCAGTTGCACTGAGGGATCTGTAAGAACATTGCACCCCTGAATTAATAATAATATTGTCAAAATTAGTATTGAACATATTTTGTCCGGAGATGACGAACAGTATACATTCTGAATAAACTTACTTTGGGATTTATCAAACTAGCTGACTTTCTCAGGAGAATATTTCCAAACCTAGAAGCCTTCAAGGGTATCTGTCTGTTTTCATAATGTTCATTTATGATTATGTGCTCAAGGACTTCAGTTGTGTCCATCGATCAGGTTTCAGTGATTTCACAATTGAAAAAACACTATTTTATTTACTGTTGTATACTGTCATGAACTGGCCAGTAAAGGCTCAAACTGATCACAGGCTGCTTCAGTAGCAAATTGTATTTTGTGCAATAGGTTAGGCTAAAAACAAGCCTGACCTTTGTTGTTGAATACAACCGACAGTTATATAATTGTTGGTCTTATTTCAAGTCAGAGTATTCACAGATTATACCTTCATATATTGATCCTCTAAGTGAGGTGCAATGCAAGATAGATATATTTCCATTTTTGTTACCTTGAGTGGGATCAAACTCGTTATTGAGTGCACTTTATTTGTTTATATTAATTCATTAATTTAAACCTACTTTGTATTTTAAAATCCAACTTTTGTCTCTTCTCTCTACACAATCTTCACTAGATCTTGTTTCCACTGTTTTAATGATGCTCACACACACACACACACACACACACACCTTGCATAGGTCTGTACCGCCCTTGTTAACACTTCTACAGTTCATGTTATATGTTAACTGGTGCTGTAACTCTGTAGTTGCCTGGCAATGTACTGAGCCGTGCTCCAGAAATAAACACAAAGAACACAGGAAGAAATGTGGAAACATCTCAATATACTAAAAACAATCTCAATGTACAAAGAGGAAGCAGGATACGTTAAAACAATTACAAGTTCAAATGGAATAGGACAAAGTGAAAAAGGACATAATTTGCCTTTTTTTCCAAAATATGGTCTTTATTTTGGTTGATTTATTTGCTTTGGTGTTAGAATCGCTGACATCATCATTTAGCCACCTTTTGATTGACCAATATGAGTCTATAAAGCTGAACTGTATCTTTTGAAAGAGAGTGAAACAAATACATGTTGATTCATCTGCATGAGTGGGAAAAATACATTTGTTGCTAGTGACTGATTTAATGAATGTGTCTGCGTTGTTCGCTGCGTGTGTTTGTGCCTCCGATTCACACACATCACATCGTACCCATCTAGAAGTGTGTGTTGTTTGTAAGAGGGTGCTAATTGATGCATTCTCTCGCTTTGACTGGTTAATGGAAAAGCACTTTTCATTAAACTGTCACTCACAAATCTGCGCTCTGTGTGTGTGTGTGTGTGTGTGTGTGTGTGTGTGTGTGTGTGTGTGTGTGTGTGTTGTGTGTGTGTGTGTGTGTGTGTGTGTGTGTGTGTGTGTGTGTGTGTGTGTGTGTGTGTGTGTGAAACAAGATAAAAAAAGGGAGGAAGATGTGAGCAGGTCATTATAATACAGTGTGAAAGGAGAAGAGAGAGGTTGTGAAAGGGGAGAGGTGCAGAGAGAACAGACTATTACAACAATTAGTATGCCATTTAAAACGCTTTCCTTCACAGCCGTTTGATATTGAAATTAAACAATGTGTCCCCGCAGGAGGCTGTCGGCGAAATTAGCCTGACAATACATTAATTGACACACACACACACACACACTCCTCGTCACCTGTGAAAGGCTTGTTTCCCTTTCTGTCCTATTTCGGTCATTACATTTAAATCTATTTTAATTTAATTCCAAATCAATTGCATTTAATATATTTCATTTCATCTCATTTAAGCGTGCTGTTTTTACTTGTCAGTAAACAGTGATGACAAAACATCAATCAATCAAGACATCTTTTTTAGATTGAATTAGTTTGCTTTGCTGTGTTATCAGGTTGTCTTTACCTTAAACCAAAAGGAACAATAACTTATATTGATGGTTATTTTTTATTTAGTCAGAAAACCACCCTGCCGTTCTTGATGGAATCTATTGCTAAGTGATCGTAGAGTACTTAATTATTAAACAAAACAACATTTTAATCCAATTAAAAATAATTTCATCCATGTATTTCCTCCCCAATGGTGAAAGAAGTACATCAGTAAAAATAGAAATGCCAGAGTCTAGGAAAACTCCAAATTATACCAAGAATAGTCATTGTGCAGATTTCCAGAAAAATATTAATTATATTATTGGATTACAATTAGTGATGCATTACTGTATTCATCACCTTAATGTTGCAGATGGTGTCGTGAGCTCATTTTAATTACTTTATACATGTATTAATATACACTTTTAAAAAGAAATATTTGTTGATTATTATTATTTTTAATCTGAATCTGTTAAGCAACTAAAGCAAACATTTCAGTCTAGTCAGAAATACCTCTTAGATCAAATGGGGTAGAAGTATAAAGTAGCATAACATGGAAATACCCAAAAAGTACCTCACCCTTGCGGCACATGAGTAAAAGAAGAAGAATCAGAAGAATGAAACCCTCTTAATGGTCACACATGCAGAGCACACAGCACACACAGTGACATGTGTTCTCTGCTTTTAACCCATCCTAGCAGCAGGAGTCTAGTACTAGGAGCGGTGGGCAGCTAGTGTACAGCGCCCGGGGAGCAATGGGAGTGAGGGGGGAAGGGGGTGTCCGGTGCCTTGCTCAAGGGCACCACGGCAGGGCAGCAGGTGAACTGGGACCTCTCCAAGTAGCAGTCCACACTCCATATTTTAGGTCTGGTCGGGGACTTGAACCGGCGACCCTACAGCTCCCTGTCCATGCCCGTACTGACTGAGGTCATATATACTTATTCACTTTCCATAAGTCTTTACTAAAAATGGCTACTGAACACTTTCTAAATGATGTAAGGAGCTACGTAGCACACTAGAGAGAGTTGCCACACCTGTGAGAAACTCTGACTATTTGGGAAAGTGTAAATGGGGGGGCAGAGTCCACACCATGCTCTGGGGAGAGGCACTTGTTTTAGTTATGGGCTGCTACCCTGCCAAACATACCATTATGGTGCTCTCATCTCTGAGGGGTGGTGGGTGCCGTTTACAGCTGGGAGAAGATTAGAAGTCAGTGGGCTGCAGGGCGAGGCCTGGTTGGTTTGGGCGGGGGATGAGGGAGCATGTGGCCGCTTCACCGCGCTGAATCACTGAACACATACACTAGTCAGTACACTCAGACTTATTGATCACCATCATCACTGCGTCTTAAGTTGTGTTACTCCTCAGAAGATTGTATATCAAAGAAAATAGATTACACGCAGTCACTAGCAAGCAGTACAAATGTCAATGTGTTTAAATAATGAACATGACAACACTTTTAAAGGTCCCCTATTTTTTTACTGTTTTTCATCAATATATTATAGGTCTCAGTTGTATACAAAACATGTCTCTGAAGTGTTTGGCTCGAAAAACTAAACATGTATTGTAGCATCGCATAAACCCCTCTGTTTCAGCCCTGTTTCAAAAGTGCTGATTCTCTGTATTTTACTTTAGATAAGAATTAGGAGCAAATATTTTTTCCTGAAACTTTCAGAATCTCTTTACACAGAGGGGACACATGTTTTTGTATAAAATACCTGAAAAAGTGGATTTTGCATAATAGGTGACCTTTAAGTACAGAGAAGCATGAATCTATAAAATGTACAAAACCAGTCTCACTCCCACGCGTATCACTTGTTATTCCAAACTCTGAACCAAGCCGCCCGGAAGTGCGACGGTCGTTGAAGCAAACGTTTCATAGTGGCCAAACGGTGGTACTACATTGGGACGTCATTGGGCCCATACGCCACTGAGCAGCTTCCATAGGAATGAACTCGGCCCGGACTCTGACACTGTACCCAGTTCTCTTTTCTGCATCCTTTCTACTCAAGTAAAAAGTAGGGAAAAGGGAAATGAATGTAGGTTTTATTCACAAGTAAAAGTGAAAGGGTTTATTTGGCTGCCATAATGTGAGTGCTGTATTGTTGGCAAAATAGAGCTCTAACAATATTTAAAGCTTAGCAGCAGAGAGAGCATGTCAAGTATTAACCTTATATATACAGTCTATGGTATTAACCCAGTGGGGGGACTACATCTTCCAGCATGCCTAGGAGGGTCAGAGAAGCAGTTCTGGAGAAGCCGGGGGATGTTCTAATCTTGGTATTTCCCCTGCGAAACCTGGCTCATACATGGCAAGATGGATGGATATCTTGGATTGTTTATCCTCTCTTTATTTAACTTTTGGGCCTGGGTTCCATTGCTTTAACTATAACAATGCCAACCAAATCGCAGGCTAATAGAGGTCACAGAGATTGTTGAAACAGATCAGCCCAGTGTTTTAGTGTTATCTCACTGCAGTGGTATGCTCTTTTGTGTATCTGTGTGTGCGTGACTTTCACAACCCATTACTCTTGATGGAGTGGGGCAGCAGCGGGGGGTCACACCAAGAGACCAATTGCGATTATTAGGGCTTTGGTTTAGCCATTGTTTCAGCAGGAGGAATTATTGGTCTGTATGGTTTTATCTAAGTATGTTTGTGTCCTTGTTGTATTGGTATAACTTCACAATATCCTATGTCTGCCTTTGTCTTTATTTTTTAATATTTGATGCTATTAGACTTGCTTTATAAAGGGCACCTTTGCTAGACTGAGCTTAGATTACTGCCTGCTTGGCCACCTGGTATATGGACGCGGACTATTTGACTACATGGTCGACTTATTGACCGGCTAACTGACCAGCTGAATGACTAAGTGACTACTGAACGGCCCTTTCAGAGGCCATTCTTCACTGACCATTTGTCTTTTGTCGGTTTTATTACATCACCATAAAAGTCTGGAGTGAGACAAGAGCCCTAAAACCACAGAACTGTAAATAGAGAAGCGTTGGTGTGTGTGTGTGTGTGTGTGTGTGTGTGTGTGTGTGTGTGGTGTGTGTGTGTGTGTGTGGTGTGTGTGTGTGTGTGTGTGTGTGTGTGTGTGTGTGTGTGTGTGTGTGTGTGTGTGTGTGTGTGTGTGTGTGTGTGTGTGTGTGTGTGTGTGTGTGTGTGTGTGTGTGTTAGAGAGGGAGAGAGTTGCTTCATTAAATCCTTTGTATTTCATCCTGTGCCTTGTTCTAATACTGTCCGCAGCTGTAAAAAGAGAAGTGGAAAAGAAGAAAACATAAATGATTGAGCTACAGCAATGTCTTCCACTCTAATCGACCTTTCTTCTGTCAATACATCTTCAAAAAGTACCATTATCACAGGAAAAAATGCATAGCTTGTAATAAATAGAAAAATATCATGGGAACAAAGGAAAGGATTGACAGGACAGTGGACAGGAGATCATCAGAGTGTTTAGAGCAGAAGAGCAGACAAAAATAATAGAGTAAACAGGGTTATTGCAAAAGTGTTCCTAGCAGATCCTTTTCTCCGAGTTATTGTATTTTTAGTATCCATTTCTCATTTCAGACCTTTGTATTAGCTGTGTTACATCCAGAAATACTATTTTGTTTAGTGGCAATGGTCCGGAAAACAAGTAAAGGTAAAGACGAAATCCTGAACCGCTGATATCTTTGGGAAACAAATCAGTTACTCCTTGTTGAAGCCTTTTATCTTACAAAGGTCTGGTTTTGTTCAAGTATGTTTTTAAGTGTAGCGTCTAAAACCTCATGTGTGGCAAGTCTGATTGGGCTCATTACTGTGCTTAGTAGATAATGGGCGAAAGACACCCACTGCAAATGTGTTAAGCTCTGGTCATTGCTTAGAATTATTCCCCTACTGGCCATAAAGAGTAACAAGGTGGCAAATACAGCTGCACTCTTTTTGAACAAGGCTCAAAAAGGTGAAAAGGTTGCATTGTTTGAAACCTTTAAGTAGTTATTTTGGAAACAAGGATTTGATTAAAATGACATTTGACTCATAAATCCAAAGATTCTACAGATATTTGATTTCAGTGGGACAAATGTATGATTTTCAGTGACGATTTCAACAAGAACACAGTATAAAACGGGCAACTTTGGCAGTTTAATAATGAAGCAAACTTATTTTTACACTTCTCGACGGGTGTGGTCTACGTCAGCGGGTCTGCGAATAATACTGCTGTGGGAGGAGCCCCTTGTGGGTTCAGGTGAGGCATTGGCAGGCCTTCATTGGGCAAAATGCTTGAAGAAGTCAGCTTGGAAAGGCCCAGGGGGAAGGCGGCTTGCAAATCTGGCAGTACACTTCACAGCACCTCTTGCTTGTATAGCAGCTTCTGAAAAATGCACCCTCTGAAGGGACGGGGCTCATGGCCATCAAGTATCATTTATTTGCCTGTGCTCTCTATGTCAGTGCTTCCAATTCTTTATATCGCAGGATGAATGTGGAGAGAGCAAGAAGAAGGTAAAACATGGAGAAATATGTAAAGCAGAGGAGGTAGACAAATAAATATTACACAAGGATATGAAAAGAAGACAGAGGCAATGATGATGGCAAGGCAAGGCAAGGCAAGGCAAGGCAAGGCAGGCAAGGCAAGGCAAGGCAAGGCAAGGCAAGGCAAGGCAAGGCAAGGCAAGGCAAGGCAAGGCAAGGCAAGGCAAGGCAAGGCAGGCAAGGCAAGGCAAGGCAAGGCAAGGCAAGGCAAGGCAAGGCAAGGCAAGGCAAGGCAAGGCAAGGCAAGGCAAGGCAAGGCAAGGGAAGGCAAGGCAAGGCAAGGCAAGGCAAGGCAAGGCAAGGCAAGGCAAGGCAAGGCAAGGCAAGGCAAGGCAGGCAAGGCAAGGCAAGCAAGGCAAGGCAAGGCAAGGCAGGCAAGGCAAGGCAAGGCAAGGCAAGGCAAGGCAAGGCAAGGCAAAGGCAAGGCAAGGCAAGGCAAGGCAAGGCAAGGCAAGCAAGGCAAGGCAAGGCAAGGCAAGGCAAGGCAAGGCAAGGCAAGGCAAGGCAAGGCAAGGCAAGGCAAGGCAAGGCAAGGCAAGGCAAGGCAAGGCAAGGCAAGGCAAGGCAAGGCAAGGCAAGGCAAGGCAAGGCAAGGCAAGGCAAGGCAAGGCAAGGCAAGGCAAGGCAAGGCAAGGCAAGGCAAGGCAAGGCAAGGCAAGGCAAGGCAAGGCAAGGCAAGGCAAGGCAAGGCAAGGCAAGGCAAGGCAAGGCAAGGCAAGGCAAGCAAGGCAAGGCAAGGCAAGGCAAGGCAAGGCAAGGCAAGGCAAGGCAAGGCAAGGCAAGGCAGGCAAGGCAAGGCAAGGCAAGGCAAGGCCAGGCAAGGCAAGGCAAGGCAAGGCAAGGCAAGGCAAGGCAAAGGCAAGGCAAGGCAAGGCAGGCAGGCAAGGCAAGGCAAGGCAAGGCAAGGCAAGGGCAAGGCAAGGCAAGGCAAGGCAAGGCAAGGCAAGGCAAAGGCAAGGCAAGGCAAGGCAAGGCAAGGCAAGGCAAGGCAAGGCAAGGCAACGGGCAAGACAAGGCAAGGCAAGGCAAGCAAGGCAAGGCAAGGCAAGGCAAGGCAAGGCAAGGGCACGGCAAAGGCAAGGCAAGGCAAGGCAAGGCAAGGCAAAGGCAAGGCAAGGCAGGCAATGCAAGGCAAGGCAAGGCAAGGCAAGGCAAGGCAATGCAAGGCAAGGCACAAGGCAAGGCAGGCAAGGCAAGGCAAGGCAAGGCAAGGCAAGGCAAGGCAAGGCAAGGCAAGGCAAGGCAAGGCAAGGCAAGGCAAGGCAAGGCAAGGCAAGGCAAGCAAGGCAAGGCAAGGCAAGGCAAGCAAGGCAAGGCAAGGGCAAGGCAAGGCAAAGGCAAGGCAAGGCAAGGCAAGGCAAGGCAAGGCAGGCAAGGCAAGGCAAGGCAAGGCAGAGCAAAGGCAAGGCAAGGGCAAGGCAAGGCAAGGGCAAGGCAAGGCAAGGCAAGGCAAGGCAAGGCAAGGCAAGGCAGGCAAGGCAAGGCAAGGCAAGGCAAGGCAAGGCAAGGCAAGGCAAGGCAAGGCAAGGCAAGGCAAGGCAAGGCAAGGCAAGGCAAGGCAAGGCAAGGCAAGGCAAGGCAAGGCAAGGCAAGGCAACGGCAAGGCAAGGTAGGCAAGGCAAGGCAAGGCAAGGCCAGGCAAGGCAAGGAAGGCAGGCAAGGCAAGGCAAGGCAAGGCAGGCAAGGCAAGGCAAGGCAAGGCAAGGCAAGGCAAGGCAAGGCAAGGCAAGGCAAGGCAAGGCAGGCAGGCAAGGCAAGGCAAGCAAGGCAAGGCAAGGCAAGGCAAAGGCAAGGCAAGGCAAGGCAAGGCAAGGCAAGGCAAGGCAAGGCAAGGCAAGGCAAGGCAAGGCAAGGCAAGGCAAGGCAAGGCAAGGCACAGGCAAGGCAAGGCAAGGCAAGGCAAGGCAAGGCAAGGCATAGGCAGAAGGCAAGGCAAGCAAAGGCAAGCAAGGCAAGGCAAGGCAAGGCAAGGCAAGGCCAGAGGCATATTCTTTAGGTGATAGTAGGCTGATTTAGTAACAGTTTTAATGTGACTGTTGAAACTCAGGTCAGAGTCCATGACTACACCTATATTTCTGGCTTTATCTGTTGTTTTGAACATTGCAGGCTGAAGCTCAGGGCTAACTTTTATACGTTCTGCCTTGGCTCCAAAAACCATTACCTCAGTTTTATCTTTGTTTAATTGGAGAAAGTTCTGACACATCCAGTCATTGATTCGTTCAATGCACTTACTCAGTGTTTGAATTGGAGCATAGTCTCCTGGTGAAATTGTTACGTAAATTTGTGTGTCATCTGCATAGCTATGGTAACTTATTTTGTTGTTCTTCATTATCTGAGCCAGTGGTAGCATGTAGATGTTAAAGAGAAGAGGCCCCAAGATGGAGCCTTGAGGAACCCCCACATGTCATATTGTCAACTCAGATGTGTATTTACCTATAGAAACAAAGTTGTTTCTGTCCTTTATGTAGGATTCAAACCAATTTAGAACTGTTTCCGAAAGTCCCACCCAGTTTTCCAGTCGGTCTAGTAATATGCTGTGGTCAACAGTGTCAAACGCAGCACTGAGATCTAATAATACTAACACTGAAGTTCTGCCACTGTCTGTGTTTAAGTGGATGTCATTAAAGACCTTTACAAGAGCAGTCTCAGTGCTGTGGTTTGGACGAAAGCCTGACTGGAACACATCGAAACAGTTATTTAAGTGCAAGAAATTACTCAACTGTTGAAAAACAACTTTTTCAATGATTTTACCTAGAAATGGCAGGTTTGATATGGGCCTGTAATTGTTCATTACTGAAGCATCTAGATTATTCTTTTTTAAGAGCGGTTTAATGACTGCAGTTTTCAGGGCCTGTGGGAAAATACCTGAGTGAAGAGATTTGTTTACTATATGAAGTAGATCTGAGGCCATGCAAGGCAAAACATCTTTGAAAAATCCTGTTGGAATAATATCAAGGCAGCAGGAGGAGGATTTCAGAAGTTGTATAATGTCCTCTAGGTTTTTATCATTAATCTAATGGAATTGTGTCATGGTGTCTGAATTGATGTTAAGTGGAGATAGGGACAACACATTTGCTGTTCCTGATGCAGAGGCATTGACTGCTTGTATGATTTTCTGAATTTTGTCAGTGAAAAAGGAGGGCAAAAATCATTGCAACGCCCTGGTGATAGAAATTCAGAGGCTACTGACACTGGGGGGGTTAGTTAGTCTGTCGACGGTAGCAAACACGGCACGGTGCGTTGTTTTTGTTTTTGGTAAGGATGTCAGAGAGAACGATTGTCGTGCGTTTTTCAATTCCAAATTATAAAGGCCAAGTCTCTCTTTATAGATTTCAAAGTGAACCTGGAGATTTGTTTTTCGCCACCACCTGCGTTCAGTTTTTCGACATTCTCTTTTTCTGTTTTCACCGGTCATGGCTTTTCTCCATGGAGATATTTTTCTTGCCAGACACTTCCTTTAACCTAGTTGGAGCAATGGCAATCTATAACATTTTTAATTTTTGAATTAAAATGATCTACTAGCTCATTTACTGAGATGTTGGCAGGGGCAAGTGTGGAAGAGAAATTCTGAGTAAACATTTCCCTAGTATTTTCAGTTGAATTAAACATCGCTTTGTGGTTAGAAAAGAAAGAAGAAAGAAATGAAGAAAGAAAAGCAGCATAATCACATGGAAGGAGAAGGACAGAGGGAGTTGTTAGGGATGATATGTATGTATGTGCATGTATTAATGTTTGTGTATAGAAGAGAGGAATAAGAGGAAGTTGTGAGTGGGAGATGTATTGCATGTTGCTCCATGGCTTATTGGCTATAGCAAAAGGCATTGATATTTTGTTATCCTAACATAAACATAATCACACTCAACCATATTTACTTAATCCAAAACCTGGTTATCTGTTGAAATAAAATAAAAATAAAATTAGTCTATGGTTGAAATACAACGATTTTGTCCATAGTATAGTCCAAATAATATATTTGATAGCCACACTAATAACATTTTAATTGTTGTTTTCGAAATGTTGCTTAATTGCTTCGGTAGGAATCATTCATGGTCTTGTGGCCAAATAATTAATTATATTGTGTCACACTTAATTAAAGACTGTCAATCATTGGAGCAGACAGTTATTGACAGTGAGCTTGTTCAGCCCTTTGGACTGTATTACATCTCATAAATCTTCAAAATGAATATGATTTTTTTAGACAACAATAGCTGAAAAGTTGTTCATATATCTTCTTATTGTTCAGTCACGGCGCCGCCGGCCCGTCAGCAGTATTTGATGATCTTTGAGTCTTTGACCCAGATTTTTTGCTTGACGGATTAATGATCAGACAAGATCGCTCCCCTGTTAGCCATCCAATGGTGACCTGACAGTGGCGCATGTTACACTCCCACGGTCGTGTGTGTGTGTGTGTGTATGTGTGTGTGTGCCTTTTTATGTATTCACTCAGAGACAGCACACATGTTTTTTTATGTGATCAGTCAATCTCGTATGATAGCATTATCAGACCGTAGGAGTGTGTGTGAGTCAGCTTAGCAGTCTTTCCATTTCACACAGCCAATGTGGTAGCACACATTTATATTAGTGTATATACTGTACATGTGTGTGTGTTTGTGTCCGTGCTTTACCGTGTGTGTTGGTTCCCTGTTAACACACTTAGGTCTGGGAAATGAAACAGCGTTGACCCCCCCTCTAATCTCTTTCCACCCATCTGAATATTCTGTCCCATCAAGCAATGCTCCTCAATCAATTAGGGTCCACTAATGGTGTGTGTGGTGTGTGTGTGTGTGTGTGTGTGTGGTGTGTGTGTGTGGTGTGTGTGTGTGTGTGTGGTGGTGTGGTGTGTGGTGTTGTTGTGTGTGTGTGTGTTGTGGGTGTGTGTGTGTGTGTGTGTGTGTGTGTGTGTGGTGTGTGTTGGAAGGGGGGGTTGTGGTGGAAGCTGTCAAGCGACTCATTGAAGCGGGAGCTCCAAATCAAATTTGCAGGCCAGAATAGGAACCCCTAATTTCCCCTTCTCATTTGTCCTTGCTCCGTACACACACACAACACACACACACACACACACACACACACACACACAACACACACACACACACACACACACACACACACACACACACACACACACACACACACACACACATACAGAAACCCAGTAGACATCCTGGATGGAGAACAAGACAAGTACACAAGTGCATACACACATACACAAAATCGGTTTATTTCCTCACGGTAGATTATTATGGTAATCTGAAGACACCAGGTGTTAAATCTACCAGTGGCAGGAAATAGGATTTATTGGAAGCATTCTATCCCTCCATCCATTTACTCACCCATCCATCCCTCCATCCCTCCATCTCTCCATCCATCCCATCAATTTGTTGTCTTAACACACACTTTTAACCTAACCATCCTCTATTTATTCACTTTATCTGGATTCATTAACCCTTCCCACATTCATATTTGGATTATCCATCCATCCAGGCATCCATCTAGCCAGCCAGCGATCAATATGTCTTTCCTTTCCTCAGAACCAGACTGAGAAAATAAGATTTTCTCCAGAAAGCAACTGTGTATTCCTCCCTTCCTCTCGATCCCCCATCCATTCACATGTCCCCATATCGCTGCCAGATTGCAAAAATAGGATTTTCCCTGGAAGTAACTCCAATTATTATATCACTCCCACCCTTCTGGTTCTCGTTCCCTCCTCCTCCCTCTTTCGTATAAATAAATGTGTTACTACAACTGTAAGTTCCCCGGTGACGCCCGCCTTAATTCACATCATCAAAGTGGTAATCCACCAAGTTTGTAATTTTTTTATTTTGGTTTCTGTAGGCGGAGTTATTTTCAGTGTCTGCAATTACAGCTCGCACTTGCTTCCCACTGCTTGTATTCAAAACAAACAATTTACTTCCTGTAAACTACATGGCACATCACTATTGTATTACACCACAACGAATGAAGCAATATATACTTTCATTCATGTTCAAATGTATATAAAGGCAAAAAAGGACTTCATCCAAGAATATATGGCTGCTGCCTCACCCCGGATATTCCTATTTTATTTGCTGTCACTCCTTTCAGGTCGGGTTCAGACCAACAATACTACTGCATTAAAACATATTATTTATCGTATGTACTGTAGATACATTTAAGTAACCCAGTCCACTGTGGACTGATTTTTTGGGTTTATTTTTTATGTTGTCTATATGAGAAATCTAGTTCCTATAATGACGGCAATAACCCAATTGTGGTGGGCACATGGACCGGGAAACATGAGCCCCCAAAAATCTCAAACATCACTTTCTGTATTCATACCTGTAAACGTATTTGCTCATTGAAACCCCAAACCAGTCACTTTATCTTTCGTTTCCGTCACAAATACCAATACTAAAATGGCAAAGTATTCATAAATATGAGAAGACCAAAAAAAAGAGAAAAAAACCATAACAAAACACAGCCACTGTTGGGGTTGGAGAAGCTACAGTGAATGTAAAGAACAACAACAATTAAAACCTGCTTGAACTTGTTAGAACTGAACACGATGCAGAGAAACTAGTCCATGCATTTGTTACTTCAAGGCTGGATTATTGTAACTCTTTATTATCAGGGTGTACCAAGAAGTCAGTCAAGTCGCTTCAGCTGATTCAAAATGCTGCAGCTCGTGTACTAACCAGAGTTAGGAAAAGGGACCACATTACTCCTGTTCTGGCTGCCTTACACTGGCTCCCTATAGAACACAGGATAGAATTTAAAATTCTTCTTCTCGCCTACAAAGCCCTTAATGGGCAGGCGCCATCTTACCTTAAAGAACTCATTATACCCTACTGTCCTACTAGGGCATTGCGTTCCAAGAATGCACGGTTGTTGGTTGTTCCTAGAGTCTCTAAAAGTACAATGGGAGCCAGAGCCTTTTCTTATCAAGCTCCACATTTGTGGAATCAGCTTCCAGTTTGTGTTCGGGCGGCAGACACCCTATCCGTTTTTAAGAGTGCGCTTAAGACCTTCCTTTTTGATAAAGCTTATAGTTAGGGCTGATTAGATTCAGCCCCTAGTTTTGCTGATATAGGCTTAGTTTGTCGGGGGACATCTTACTTCTTCCTTCTCTTTGTCTATACCTGTGTACTCTCATGTTCCGATTAACCCAGCTTCCCCAAATGTCTTTCTTTTTGGTGTCTATATACGCCGGGATCCGGAAGTCATGGATGATCCTGCGCTCCTCTGTCCTGGATCGCGAGCCCTGGATCTTGAGTCGTGGCTGTGGTCCTGGATCATAGGTCCTGGATGGATATCCTCGTGGATTCATCTTCCTATTATACACACATGCATTTCCAAACATTTGGACTACCTATGTTGCAAATGTATTATCTTTTAATGTACACACAGCATCTATTGCACGTCTGTCCGTCCTGGGAGAGGGATCCCTCCTCTGTTGCTCTCCCTGAGGTTTCTCCCATGTTCCCTTTAAACTGTGGGTTTTCTCCGGAAGTCTTTCCTTGTACGATGTGAGGGTCTAAGGACAGAGGGTGTCGTATTGTCATACTGATATTTTGTACAAACTGTAAAGTCCACTGAGACAAATGTAACATTTGTGATATTGGGCTATATAAATAAACATTGATTGATTGATTGATTGATTGACTTTAAAGCATTTCAACCTTTGCTACAACAAAATGTGCAACAAAACCCTAACCCTAATCCTTGTACCAAAAATGTAATGTAATGTTTCAGAAGCTCAAAGTTTGTGAACTGCTGTGATTTGTTTTGGCTTCTTAAAGAACCCTTTCCTTTGTAGATGTTATACTAAACTAAACTCATGTGGTTTTATTTCATGTTCTTGCTGGTATCCAGCTGCACTCTCAAAACTATGCAGCTTCTTTTTTCTCCCAGTTTTCAATCTAAATGTTGCCTAGTCCTATATTCCTCTCAATCTCCTTCAACCCTGCATCGCCTCCTTTGCCTAAACTTGTGTGCAGATACAAGCCTTCTTCATCCCTCAGTTCTGCCAACCTTCCATCCGCTCTCACTCAATCCTTCCATTCAACCCTATAAGTATGGTTGCATAAAGGTCAACATATTTTCATATAGGAGATCGAAATGTCACCCATGCTGTGTATGAGATTTAGAAAAGCTTGAAAATGAGCTGTGGGAACAGTGCAGGCTCAATGGGAGTCTCCTTGTTTGTGTTTATTGGAGTTTTATCTTCTCCCTCTTTGCCATTCAAAGGTTGTCAGACCGCTGGTTTGTTCGGGGAGCCTTAAAGTCATTTTGGTTTTCAAACTACATGAATGACCACTGACCCTGGATCACACACCAAATTCCCGATTAGTATGTACTGTACAATATCCAAATTACGTTTTGTCATGCTAACAAAACCAATAAGTGACAATAAAAATATTCATTAAACCATGTTTATTTGCACATACTCTTCACATAATAGCCTGCTTGCACAACTCTATGCTATTCATCTGTTTGCCTTCAAATGCAACAAAAACAACTGGTAAAGTTGAAAATGCAACACATTGCAAACGGTTCAAATCGAACCCTCCCCCAAGTTTCCCCTCAACCTATGTCCTGTGCTTTCATTGGCTGTAGCTCCCTGACAGATCCAGCTAGATAGCTTGGATGCGGCTCTGATTCATTGAATGTGTGTATGTTTATATTTGTTTGTGTGTGTCTGTTTGTTTGTTTGTGGGCAATGGAGTATTGTTTCCCTTAATTACAAGCTAAGACAACAGCATGATCATTTCAAGTTAATATTAGCATACAAAGGGTAGTGAGGAAGTGGGAAACGAGCTGTATCTCTGCCAGATATAAATGAATGAATGAGTGTAGGACAAAGGGGAGGTCAGAAGGAAGGATGGTAGGAAAGAAAAACTAGTGTAAGAATTGACCATGCCTACTATGGGATAATGGGACGAGGGTGAGTAGAAAAAAGGGCGATGTGGAGGGTGTGATATAGAAGAAAGAATACAAGTGAAGATAGACTGAGGGAAACCCTTTATGCTGTAACATGACACACACACTGTCTGTGTAATCAGCCCTCTAAGGGGTTAGAGTCCATTTTTATCAGTGTTAGGCTTCCTGACCCGTAATCTTATCACTGATCAGAAACCACTCTGTCTCCGCATATGTGTGTGTGTGACTTCTCCTGCTTGTGTGTGTGATTAATCCATTCCTGATAATCCTATCAGTTTGTGTCATCTAAGACAACAAGGGATTCCCCTGCAAAGAAAACCACTGTTATTGTGCTTTCCACAGCCCGAGGGATCCACTCCTCAAACACACCCAGACACACTCAGCGGCTTCCCAAGGCTGTTGTTATTGAGCATGTCTTTATTAACAGTAGAGGATGTGAAGATGCATCCTGTCTTTGAAACGTGTGTGTGTGTGTGTGTGTGTGTGTGTGTGTGTGTGTGTGTGTGTGTGTGTGTGTGTGTGTGTGTGTGTGTGTGTGTGGTGTGTGTGTGTGTGTGTGTGTGTGTGTGTGTGGGTGTGTGTGTGTGTGTGTGTGTGTGTGTTGTGTGTGTGTTTGTGTGTGTGTGTGTGTGTGTGTGTGTTTGTGTGTGTGGTGTGTGTGTGTGTGTGTGTGTGTGTGTGTGTGAGACTACATACTAGTGACCAGTGACCCGTGCCTCACTGTACTCCCAGTGTACAGTGAGTGATCTGCCCATAACACAGGTCTGTCTTTGTTTGCCTTTAACAATACCACCATACATTTGACTGTATTGGAAGGTAGTGTGTGTGTGTGTGTTTCCCATAGATTAAAGTACAGTTAGTTCCAATACTGAAACAACTATTGCTTGGGCCTCAGATACAGAAGAATGGTTCAACTAAAGACCTGATCTGAAGTTAGAATAATGAAAGACAGAAGTAAATCAGGGAAAAGATGGTGGATGAACATTGGGGGTGGTTTGGTATGGCAGCTAAATGGGTGCTGACGCGGGCGTTTTCTTTCCTCTCCCCCCTTTCACGTTCACTATGTAAGCTGTCTTGTCAGACAGTGACTGATGGTGCCCCTAAGACCACAGCTACCATCAACGCCTATCGACACCATAACCAACGTAAGTGCTAAGAATGTCAAGGGGGAAAGGGACGAAGGAAAACAAACCCCTGCTGTAATCAGACTGATGCTCAGTTTCATGCCCCTCATTTCCACTCCCTCACTCTCAACTGCGAATCAACTCACATTATGATTCCAGGTCTATTTCCTTTTCCACTTCGAATAATGTCTATTGGAGCAAATATTCCAGCTGAATAGTTACACGGCTACACGGATACATCGATACTCTCTGAATCCTTTGATCGTCTACCCAAATGGAAGAATGTCTGTTCTTAGTCAATGGTATGGCCGTGGTGTAGGGAGAGTTATTGTGGTAATATTACTAGGACTGTCCACAACTCATTCCAATATCAAAAAGAGAGAGTTGAGTTGAGGATGGAGAATTGTGGGGTACCATGCGTTGGAAATGGATAGAATATATCAGTGCCATGTGTATTTCCTAAATTCACAAAGGTTGTTCTAGAAACATACAAAACTTTAAATATGGTAACTAAAGCTTTACCTAATTCAGGAATGCTCCTTGCTTCTATCTAAAGTCTAACAACCCTGTGTTCGGTTAAGTTTGTATAAAGAGAGAAAGGTCTGAGTATTGCATCGTCCACCATGTTGAAAGAGTCAAAGTGGATACACTCTCTTAGATTAACTGACCTTCATGGTTGGACAAAAGGTGGACAAAAGATCAAGGGATTAGGCTGCAGAAAATATAATATTACATTTACAGGTGTATAGTTGCATTTCTTTCCCAGTGTGTATAAAAAGATTGAGTGGTGATAGAGAGAGAGCCAAAGTGTCTGCTCTTATCGGCCCCAGTTGTAGTTCTACAACTTGATCCCACTTTCCACCTCTTTGTTTGGAACACAAACCGCCTCTAATTGCAGCCACACAGAGGCCGATCTGGTGCGGTTCAGTAGTTCACGAGTTGGAAACAACAGTTGAAGAAATATGAGGAAAGTTGAGGGTGACTTAAAACTCTGTACATGTTCACACCTCTGCACACCTGGAAAATCACAAGCGAAATGGGGCTTTACTGACCGTTGGAACGTTGCAAAGGTTTTGGGTGTTTTTGACAATTGGATGAAGCTTTTCACCACCTTAAACGCAGTTTGAACAGATTGTCTTTTTTCAAAATATCTAAAGACCTTTATATTTGTATGCATTTATACAACATTATCATCCGGACAAAGTGTTCACCGTAACTGAACATTATCATCTAGGTAACATCAATGAAAGTAGTTTGTGGATATTGTGCAACCCTTCTCGTCCGGATCCATGATCAACGTTCTGTTCTCCATGGCAACAGTGTGTTAGCGAGTATTAACAACCTCTGAGAGGTCCAAATTGACCAATCAGAATTGAGTATTCAACCAAGCCATGTTATAAAACATTATATGTATTTGTAAATAGACACAAGTTGATACATGTCAACTACAACTCTTAGAACTCAATGGATTTTCATCTAATAGACTTATAATCTTATAGTCTTCTGCTGAAGGGAATGTCATTTATAATGTGTCAAACAATGGTCCATTAAATCCTAATCTTAAAAATAAATAACACTCATGAGCCTGCGTTTGATTTCACTTTGTTTAATACAGACTTTGATGTGACTTTGATACCAACTCCTAAAGAAGTAGCATTTCAATTACAAGACTCTGATGAGGAGTTACAAAGTCGGTTTGACATCTTTGCAGTACCTGTCATTTCCCACTGAGGAACACTAAAGCTGCTAACTGCTGCTGCTGCTGCTGCTCTTCCAGCGGAGTCAAACACCCAGAGAGGACATCCTTATCTACAGCCTCACAGAGAGGAAGAGAGAGCAGAAACAGAGAGGAGGAAATACAGTAGGAGAGGGAGCCGCAAATGAGAAAGTCAGACCGAGGGGAGACATGATAATGGCACGGGATGAAAGAGGAGGAGGAAGAAAATGCAGAAAGAAAGTATTAAAGAGCGGGAAATAAGGAGGAAGGCGAGGGGAAAAGATAGTTCAATGATACCAAAAACGAAATTGAAAAAGAGGCATACAGAAGATCCACAGATAAGATAGCGGGTTATTAGAAAGAGCAGACATTTTTCACCAACTCTGCTTGGCTCTGACAGCCCGCTGCGATCCCTGGACGCAGCTCGTTGTATGTGTCTGTGTATCAGTGAGTCTGTGCTTGTTTGTGTGTGTGAGTGTGTGTGTGTGTATATATTTGTCTCTCTCTAGCACCTCTGTGTCCTTGCTAATAGCTGAGTGGACTCCCTGCAGTCTCTACAGGCTGTGCTGTGATTATCACCACTTAGTTGTGCTCCCACACAGAAATGCACATGGACATCGTATGAAAGACGCACTGTCGACACACTCATGCACGCGTATACGCATAAAGCACTCGGCGGTACGCATCGTTTTTACTCAGATACATTTGTTTAACATGTGGATGGATCGTATATGCATGGACATTATGAGACAAGGGGCCCCTAGGCATAGATGCAAAAGGCCCCAACACCTCTGTTACATAGGAGCACGACATACAGACTACAGGGTTGTTTACCCTCTTTTGTTGTTGTTCGTGCCACTTTTAGTTGTTGTCTGTCTCTTTGTAGTCTTGTTGTGTCTCTTTGGAGTCTTTTTTCGGTCTCCTTGTGTTTTTGCGTACCATTTTAGTTGCTTTGTATGCCTTTCTTGTTGTTTTGGCAATTTCTCTAGTCGTTGGGAGTCTCCTTGAGTAATTTTGTTTATGTTTTGTAGAGTTGGTGTCCCATTGTACTTGCTATTGTAGTCATTTGCGTGTCTTTATAGTCAGTTTGCATCTCATTTTAGTTGCTTTGTGTGCTAATTTATAGTTGTTGGTGGTCTCTTGTGGTTTTTTTCGTATCTCTTTTTTATATATTTTCTTTGGGTCCCTTCGTAGTCAATTTGTGTTCTTAATGTAACATTCATACTTTGGGCCAGGGGGAAAACCCCTGACACACTGGGCCTCTGGACCTGTGCGTGCGTGGTAGGCCTTTTCAGTAATCCATCCTTACATGCATGTTGGCAGCTTTATGTGTTCCTCTCATTACATGTTCATATATGTGGCTGTGCTAGAGTGCATCGCTGCATGTGTAAATCTTCTTGAATCTGTGTGTCTATACAGTATATGTACTCTGCCTGTGTGTGTGTGTGTGGTGTGTGTGGTGTGTGTGTGTGTGTGTGTGTGTGTGTGTGTGTGTGTGTGTGTGTGGGTGTGTGTGTGTGTGTGTGTGTTGTGTGTGTGTGTGTGTGTGTGTGTGTGTGTGTGTGTGTGTGTGTGTGTGTGTTGTGTGTGTGTGTGTGTGTGTGTGTGTGTGTGTGTGTGTGTGTTTGTTGTGTGTGGTGTGTGTGTGTGTGTGGTGTGTGTGTGTGTCAGTGTCTCAGCTCTGCTCCAGCCGTAAATTAATTTGTCAGTGAAGCCCATGTTAACTGTTGACACACTAATTTACTGTGGCTTCCCGTAAGACCTGCTCAGTAATATGGCTTATTGATGAGGCCACAGGGAGTGTGTGTGCTGTTATGTGTGTTTGTGTGTTAGCATTACTGAGTGTTTTCAGTGCTAGTGTACCCATACCGTAGATGAAATATCTGCAGCGCCACTGATAAATACGGTCGGTCCAGTGGTGATGTGCACACATAAATATTTACTCTCTGTGCATGAATGTGTCTGTTCGTGCCGACACTTTGATAGCTGAGGGTCAGGTGAAGTATGAAAGTGTCATCGATTTTATTTTGTATCTGTACAGTGGGGTTACAATCATGTAAAATATTATTTTTCCCATGATTAGATTTCTCTGACTCTGCATTTTCTTTAAATGATGACATTAGAAGAGGAAACCGGATCAAGGAGCTGGAGAACAGAAAATTGGACAGTGGTGAAAACCTGGAAAAATACAGTTACTGCAGAGACATCCCTGGAGTCTGGAGGTGCCAACAGGTTGCCGGTAAAACAAAATAAAAACTAAGGACAGCTTCAATATCCGCACTCAGACAGACATCTTTTAACTCTGACGCATGCACAAACATTTATTCGGAGGCACACATGTGCAGAAGTGAGGAGAGGTTGATGGATGAAGAGCTGCCGGCCCCTCTGAGATCACCACATTCTCCATGTGCCATTAACCTCAGAGACGGATGGAGGGATGGAGGTGCTAAAGTGGTAATCAGGAGGATCTGGAGAAATCATGTTACATTTCGTGAATTATTTTGAATTACTAGCTGATTTTAAACATCCAAACAACAGTGCACGGCAAGTATATTGTTATTTTTACACAGTTCAGTAGTAGATTTAAAAATGGTTAATAAAATACAAGAATGATGTTTGTAGAGGTCAGCACAATTTGCAAATGTGGTAATGTTATTATTATTTTACATTTCCTATGCAGGTTTTGAGTCATTGTAATTGTGTCCCTAGTTGTCTGCTTAGCCGTTGTTCCATTTTATTCTGGTTAAAATAATATACAGGAATCCCTAGAAACTGATTTGATTTGAAGTTAATTTCAATATGTATTTTTACTGGATCTTAGATTTGAGGTTCATTTTCAAGTTATTACAGTAGTTTTTAAGTTGTCATTCAGTGTCAAAGCAATGTTTTCTAATTAGGTCAAACTAGAGGCTTTTGTGGTTTGTCTCCAACGACTGGGGCTGATCTTATTTTTCAGAGGACTTTAGAAGAGATTGGTTTTGGGGGGCCCTTTACAAAAACACTGATATTGCTGATTTCTTCTTCAAGAAAAAGAAAAACAACTTCAAGCGTGTGGGGTCTCAAGTCTCAGGGCAGTTAGTCTGCATCGTTTAACTGCTGAAAACGAATCCTGCTTGGCACCCGGAGGGACAGAAAAAAGGGGGGAGAAGAAGTAGAGGGTGGCAATGTGTGGAGAGAAGAGAGGAAGGGAGAGGAAAGGAAGGAGAAGATGAAATACAATCGAAGACATAAGGCGACAAAATGGGTAAAAAAACTCAGAATACATAAGAGAGAACAAAGCTTGAAAACTAAGAAATAAACAGAGGGGAAAAAATGACGGAACACAGTGGGGATAGTCCAAAAAAACAACCTACAGTAAAATGCAGGGTAATGAAGATACATAAAGAGTGCATGAGATCATTCATCAAATCAGCGGAACAGAGAGAGCGATGGAGGATGCGATGTGGTGGTGAGGTGAGGACAGGGCCAGTAGTGCCTGTCGACAGGCAGCAGACGTGCTCTCCCCCTGACACAGAGCGAGGATCCCCTTACCCTCTGCTGGTCTCACAGCTCTGTTGCAACTTACTCTCATATGAATGCATTACTTCTCTCCATTCCATGACTGATTATAGTAGAGTCTGGTTAGGCTTGACCACTTGCAACCTGTTAAAGATCTAGCAGTTGGTAGAAAGCTGTCGAATAAGACATGACAATACAACATTTAAGTAGAATATCAGCATCATCTGGCACTTTCTTGCCAGGTCAAGATAATTGAGTGGCATCTCATGTTTTAAACACAGCCCTACAAATGCACCTAACATGTTATGACCCTGGAAATCAGTTCTAGTTTCAGTGAGTGACATACACTTCAAATGTGTATGAGCTGCATTTCTGTCCATTTCCCTAAAATAGATACTTGATGATGTCAGTGTTAACTTCTGTGAAACCCAGTCCACTGCTTGCCAAGCAGAAAAGGTGTCATGGATTAGCATATCCTCATTTCACAACATACTGTTATACACAGGAATGCGTGAAGTCCAGAAGGCTTGGGTCCATGTGTTGAGTTGCTGTGAATTAGGATGATTCGTTAGGGTTATTGCTGACTCTTTCTGAACAAAGGCCCATATTTTGGATGTTAAAGGCTAAATCAAATGTGTTTTCTTCTGTTTTATCAAAATCTGTTGCAGTTTGTTAGGATCACAGTCATCCTACTCTGGTCCGGACCAAACTACTGGTCTGAAAGTCTTACAAGAGGTGGTCTTGTTCCTTTTCCAAGCTTAACTAAGTGCAGTTCAATTGCAGCAAGGACACATTCCAACACAATTAAGGGAAGTGAACAGAAATGCAAGGATTATGGGCTGCCTGCATGTGCATTACTTGACTGACGTGTAATTCTGCCGAAGACCAACTAATTGCTGGGCAAAAGAGAACACACCGTATATGCTACAGTAGTTACGTGCACAAAAATAGTGATGTATAATAAATCATATCTAATGAACCGGAGCACGATTCCTCCGTACAGTTGATCAGAAAAGAAAGTTGACATTTATTGCATTTTGATCAAAGTGGAAGCTCTCCTTTGTAAACTCCTTCTTAGTTAATCATTTATTCAATTAATAAACTAGTGTTTTGTGAAACTGAACCAAACTTAATAGAAAACTAATGAAAAATATTAATTTCCCTCTGATTTGGACCAACCCAAAAGACTTGCAAGGCTTTCTAAGATACAATAACTTAAACATCAATATAATGCCATTTTCATTATTTCACTCCAATTTTAGAACTGATTGCCTTTCTGCAAATGAATATAAGGTGGACCCGTTAACCTTTAAACACCACTGCCAAAACTTATGTCAAGAAAGGGTGTTTCATATTTTATGAGTGAAAAAGTCAAGATTAAAGAGATTCTACGCTACGAGACATCTCAGGTCCTTCTTATCTCTATTGGTCAACATAAGAGATTTCTAACAGCTCAAGAATGTTAGATTGATATCAGCATGTGATTGCTCAGTGCTCTCATCACTTGACAGACCCCAGTTGGCCGGGCTGGGTTTAGTTTCAGTGGAAAGACGCAGGACGAGGGGAGCGAGATGGGTAAGAGGCGCAGGTTACAGAGGCCGTACGATGACAGGGACCTCAGGCATGAGCAGAGTAACTGTTACTGTCTCTCTCCTGTCACGGAAAAAGAACTTAATACCTTGAGACCTCCAGAGATGTTGAAACATCTGAGTGACGGCTTGATGGTGTGTATCTGCGCCTGCGTGTGTGTGTCACATGTCACTGAGACAAGTGATTCACCTGCCTGCTGCTAATTGTAGGCCTGTGACAGTAAAAGTCAAACTCATCGGGAAGTGAGATATGACAATTTCAGCAGTCCATGAGTGATTACTGGAATATGTAATCACATGTTCTCAGAAAAAATCGGCTATAAATAAAGGCCAAATTATGTTAAAAAAAAGGATCCGCAATCGTGAGAGAGAGAGAGAGAGAGAGAGAGAGAGAGAGAGAGAGAGAAATTAAATGTAAGTAAATAAATTGAGTCATCTTAAATGCATCAAATTGTGTGTGTGTGTGTGTCTGTTTGCATCCAAGAGCTCAGCCATTATTACCACAATGGCTGCTCTGCATGGTAAGTCAATCTGTGTTTTTCACTGAAAACATTATGTTGTTAATCTTTATAGCAAATCAAAGTCTATTAGCCAAGCATGTTTGGTCATTTACTATCAAATTCCTCTCCCTTCTGATTAGTTTATACATGCTCATGGTCGATGTTTCCATCCTAGTGCTTGTAAGCCATGCAGCAGGTTCCCTTTAAAACACCCAGCCCTACTACAAAGCTCGTAAAGCTGTGCTGTGGGTCTCTGCTGTCCCTGTGTTCTGCTTTTCCCTTTGTTTCCACCTCCTTCTATGTAATACTGAGAAAGGTGGAGGAAGAAAATAGAGAGGAAATAAAAGAGTTATCTAGAGAGAGAGAAAGGAAAATAGGTGGAGGGGGAATGGGAGAAAGGAGACATTCGGTATAAATGAATCAAAAAGGGAATGGTAGAAATAGTGGAAGGTGAGGCAAAAGGAGAGGGAGAGAAAGGGGGAGTGAGAGGGAGATGAAACTGCTCTTTAATCAGTGAGGGGCTATATGGAGGCGGGCCGAGGTGCCTACTGTAATCCGATACACGCTCGCGCGCACTTCGTGCACGCACACCGAGACAGGGGATTGAGTGAGCAGTCCTGCGCGCTGCCACAAACCCGGCGGAGAGCGGAGGGGAAGGAGCGCACTGACGGAGAGAGAGAGACTGCGCGTGAGGGAGAGATAGAGAAGCGGTATAGAGGTGCGTGTTCCAGCGGAGAGACGCACCGTTTGCAGGAGGACATCGGACAGGCTGCACGTCTGCCTTCACCAGATCACTTTTACGCACGCACGCCGGAGCTGCCTCTACACAGGAGATCTCGTGTTTGCGCAAGAACGGACTGTTATCGGGACAGTATTAGGAAGATAACCGTTTGGGAAATATATGTTTCTTTCTTTAATCACAGGTGCATTTTAAGAAGTAAATGCGCAGTTGGGAAAGAGAACCGGAGCAAAAGATTTTGGGATATTTGATCAAGAAGAAGAGGAAACACGAGTGACACTTTTTTAGTTTTTTTCAAACTTAATGGACGCTTGCTAATGTTGTTGATGATCCCTGATGGTTTTCACCTGTGATTTTCACTTTTTTGGCATTTTATGATTTTGTCTGTCAGCGAGTTTCAGCCAGGTTTATACCCCCGCGCGCGCTGAAACTGACAGGGGGACACGGGGCTGCCATCTGTGCGCACCGCAATGGATTTTGAGGCTGATTTCAGATCAATTTGCGCACATTAGTTTATTTTCTGTACAAGAGGAAGCACACGTGGACAGAACTCGCGCAGATAGTTGGTAATCTTTTTGGAGAGTGCGCTGTACGCAACCAGGCATTTGTTGTGGATTGAAGCACTACTTCTGCGCTTGAGAGAAACTGAAAACTGTGAAAAAGAGACTTTGGACTTTAGTGTTGTCTCTGATATCCAAAATATACCACAGAGGAGGAGAAGAGGTTCTTTTTTCTCCATATCCGAGGGAAAATATGGATGTATTCATATGGCTTTGTGGATGTTTACTGGCTTTTCTCTCGCCTTCAGCGGTTAAAGCAGAGGAAGGAGGTAAGTTTGACACTTGTGCTGCCCGCTCAAATCACACTGTCACATGGAGGTGTTAAATGGGAATTAACCCGCTCTTTTAACGGAACATCACCCCAATCCACATCACAAATATTCGTTTTTAAAACACATTAAAGATGGAGTGTTTCGTAAAGGACAATTGGTGTTTAACGTGTAACGAAAATGCGTAATAAATGTTAAAAAATAACATTGTAGGAAACCCAAATGATTACGCTAAGGGGGCTTACATTAGCCTTCAATTTCTTCCGAATAATGCGTTTATTATGACAGTCACTGGTACGCTGATTAGTTCACAGTTAGGAGAGAGATCCTTATTATAGGATGTCCTGTCTTCATTAACATCATTGACCCATCTTGCAGTGGGAATTTCAATATAAAAAGTGAGTTAATAACTTGCAATAAGTCATGAACGAAAACGAAATCATGTACTTGTTATCCCTAATAAACTTACTCGGGTTAATGCTTAATATCGCCTGTTTCACTTTTATAATTATCAACTTTTCCATCGCCTCACTGCACTGCTGGTTCCGCTCCTTTCTGATAAGGGATGTTGGGAGGCTGGCTTCCTATCAATATTGATTTTTGTCATCTTGAAAAGATCTTAAACATATGCTGTTAATTTTAATCTGCAGTACAATCAATGACCGTTCTCAGGAGAGCCGTTCAATAAGGAAAGATCACTGTAATAACCACCTTATATTCCTATCGGGAGTAATACCAGTAGTCTTTAAGGTTCAGGAGAGTTAATGAAGACGTTATCGCGCTTGTATTAATGTCATTGTCTCTATAGTTCAGGTTTACAGCATTCCTTAGAAAAATGTTTAACGTGAGGATTCAAGATTAATGTGCAAACCGAAACGCTTTTGTTGGTTGAGCGATGAGGAGGTGGTGAATGTGACCGGGTTACTGTCTCCGTCTGGAGGCAGGCATAGGAGCTCCTTACGCACGGAGGTCCGAGGCTGAGAGGTTCTTCTCAAGTCTGTCTGTGGCTGCATTCTCTCTGATGGGAGACACGAGACACAAGCTCTGCGGTTTGAACTCGATTAAATGATGCAGGGCTAATTGTTAGTTAATTTCACTGGTAAAAGAGGTTAATTGTTAGTTTTTTGTAGGTATGAAAATAATATGTAGGCACATGGTGAACACTGCAAACATATTGTAATGCATGATTGTCCCTTTGGTTTAGAATAGAGAAGTATTTTAGTTCAGTTGGTTAACACAAACCTACATGTGGTGTTTATGGGTACCCTGATGGGTCTCAGTCAATGATAACTAAGAATGTAGGACTATTAAAACAAATGATCTTGAAGAAAAGTCAAATTGTTTTATATTTTACAGTTGAAGTCCCTGTTTTTTTTATGGATTTAGAGGCAAAACAATCTGTTTTTGTCACATTCATAGTCTCCCATGATTGCTCAAAGTTGTCTTAGCAACACAAAAGATTGAAGTTGTCCCAACTTCTGCTTTGATACATGTATTTGTGTGTACACAGCTTACAATACAGGGAGTTGAAAAACACACCTATGAAGAAGTTACTTGCATTCTAGGTTTCATTGATTTAGAGCTTATTCAGGAGGCTATCCGGGGCTTTTTGCAGATCTCATGACTTGAATTCAGTAGCCCGTCTGCCAAATGTTGTTTTGGAGGAAAAGCAGCTACGTACAGAGAGAACAGGGGAGGCATTCTTTACCTCACACTTCACCTCTGATGTGAGATAGCCTATGTGCCGTGCCACTGTGAACAGGCGGTTAGGCTGATGTCACCTCTGAATGATTAGTTCCTCCCAAACTATTGCTAAGTGCTGACACCAAATGTACAATCCATAGCAAATCAGTTCCATTCCAGATGTACAAACTTTGATCAACATCTTAAAATGGACTCTATGTATTCATTGCAAATTAGCAAGTATGAGGTTATGATAAAGGCAAACATTGAAAAGGAAGTTGTGTTGGGAAGGGTAAATTCACATAAACTTTTAAATCTGACCAGGGTTTTTTGCTTTTAACCATGACAGGTGTCTTTAAGATATAAAGATTACCACGAAAAAATACTTACATGTGATGTTGTGAAAGGCACTCACAAACTAGAATTGATTGATATTCTATCATTTTTCTGCCAATATATCACCCTAAATTCCCTAGGGGGACTGCCTCAAGCTCCCTTTAGAGATCCCACTGATGGTACCCAGAGAACCACTGGAGCACTCACACATGCTCAGCAGTAGGCGATGCAGGATGAAGCTTCCTCAGCATTAAACTTTGTACAGATGCCTCTGCTCCTCCGTCTCCGGAGAGAAGAGCAAGGGAAGCATAGTGAGACTAAGAAGTGTATATATAGCGAGCGGCAGGAGGGAGGGATGGAGGGCGAGGAAGTAACAGAGACAAACAGGCAGAGGGAAGCTGCAAAAAGAAGTGAATGAAACGGAAGAATGATTTTTAGCCTTGCTGTTTGATCCTGTTTCTTCATTCCGTTTGATCACAGCTGTGCCTGCAAGGGAGATAAACGGACATAATTGGCCACTCAAGACCAGCTGTCTGCTTCTATAGTGTCTCTGCTGAAATGTGCTGGATGATGAAACAGGCTTACTGTGAAGCACAGTGTAAGAACTAAAAAAGCAGTGAGTGACTTGCCCACAGGTACACAGTAACAACTGGTTTATAAGATTGTTTTTGATGGATCCAACAAATCTGATGGGATTGTTTAAAAGTCCAAAACAGAGGGGAAGACATGTTGTTGTCAAGGTTTTGGACATGAAAAGTCTACAACTCTGCCTATTGTAGGGATTTTGGTTGTGCATAGACTTGTGGTTGGAACTTCACAGATAAAGCCGGTATACCCGGCTTTATCTGTGAACGTTAACTTTGTGCTGTATTGTAAAAGACTCAAAAGTAGAAATTGAGACAATAAACCCTTCAGGAAAATGTTTACTGAGGTAAGCAATCAATTGAGATGTAAGGGTCATTTTTTCAACAAGTCCTCCAACTCATACGACCAAATAGGTCGATTGTTCAGCAGCTTATTACGACCCAGAGTCACGTTTTAAAGTTTAGCACCTCTAGTGGACGTGTAAGAAACAACAATTTGCGGCAATAGCAAACGCTCCGGAGGGTCGTATATTCACAAATAACCCTCTCTGGAAAATCCTAAATTGTAGAATAGTTTGGCCATTAAAACGCTTTTTGATTACATTTCTAGCGAGAAGTGTATATTGTACTTTTAGAATCCACGTCCAGTGGATGTGTAGGATCTATAGTTTGATAGATGTTACGAACATTATTTGAGGTCTCGCCAGGAGAACGTGTATGTCTTTCTCCCTATGTAAAGTTAGCGTCAACCCTCACCGGGTGAAAACAGTATTTCCGGTCTCGAAGTTTTCATAATAAAACCGTATTCCCCTCATTGTCAAATGATTTCACAGTGATATCTGCCATACTCATCCACTAAAACATCAGTTTATCCTTGTTAATTACACAACATTAATTGGTTTAAATTGTGTACAATGCTTTTGTGTTTTTCCCATAGGTTTTTCCCTTTCGATTCTGGGAGACACATTTCTTTTTTCAGAGGTTTTGATAAAACATCGAACTACCCATAATCCTCAGCTATCGTTGAAGCTCGGTGATTGGATGTTTTAATGCACGTCGGGACATTTATGCGATGTGAAATCTGAAAACATTTATTAAAAAAAAGAAAAGAATACTTTATTCCGAGTGTACTGTACTTGCTTTTCTCTTTGGAAGTCATCACATAACGGCATTGTAATACACGGTTCGGCTGCATTAAATATTACACATCTGCCGTAGTTCTTTATTTATAGAGCCCTGATGAGAAGACTTCTAGACAAACTGGAAGAACTGCCGCCAAAACAGAATGCGTGACGTGTCGTGGATCATAAATATATCAGCAATTAATAACATCTTCAATTTCTCTTCACACAATATGTCTCCTTGCAGTATCAATAGTAATTCGGTTGACTTTTATATTTGATCCAATTGGTAGATAGGTTATGTTTACACCATAACGGTGCACAGATGATAGACAGGGACTTGTAGTTTGTAAAGATATTACTGATTTTCTTTGAATATAAGAATGTAAATACTCAGTTGAGAGAATATTCAGGGGTTTTGGGTGATGGGAGACACATCTATGGAATCAGAATTTCAATAGCTTACTATTAAATGATGGATATACCTCAAATATTAATGTGTAGTACTACAATATTTGAAATATTATAGCAATATCCAGTAAAATTATGTGAAAACATGAATAAAACTACACATCTTCAGATGATATACATACATAAGTGTCCTACACTAATAATACAAAGTTATTATGGCATTGTATGCTGTGTGTTATTTGTAACATCTTCATAAAGTATAAATTATTGTGTTAACACTTTAAACTTGACCATTTTTTTAACATGCACCGCCTTGTGGTTAAAGCACGTTATTGAATTTTCTTGTTGAATATGTTATATTTGATTAACATTTTTAAATATTAAGAGTATCCTACATACAAAATAGGGGGAAAGTAGAAGGTCAATGATAGAAATATAGAATAGAAAATATCAAGAAGATACTATAAGTGATCTCTACAATAAAACAGTTTAGTGCAGGACGTCCAAAGATATTAACAGGAGGATGTGCAAAACAGACAAACTAATAAGGCTTTATTCAAAAATTAAAGAATACTTTAAGTTAAGGTCTTCTTTTGAATTATAAAAACACTTTGGGGGTATCTATCTACAGATAAATATTAATTCTGACAAAGTACTTAACGTCTAATATATTGCATAGTTTATTTTGGCACTTGACAATCACCTTCCCTGAATTTTACTCAGGTGTACTAAAGGTCTGCTTTAAGGGTTGTTTTATATTTCTCATCATTAATCAGAATTTGCAAAGTAACTAAAATAAAGGAAGTGGAGTAAAAATACCAGGTTAACCTCTGAATTGTAGTGGAGTA
The DNA here is from genome assembly GCF_902827175.1 of Gymnodraco acuticeps. Classification (NCBI taxonomy): domain Eukaryota; kingdom Metazoa; phylum Chordata; class Actinopteri; order Perciformes; family Bathydraconidae; genus Gymnodraco; species Gymnodraco acuticeps. The sequence continues at coordinate 1,324,049 of NW_022990526.1, forward strand.
GAACAAAGTGTGATAAAGTGCATGTTTGTACATGCTGTTGAAACAAAAACACTGGGACCGGAAATACTGTTTTCACCCCATGAGGGTTGACGCCAACTTTACACGGACGCTGTGGGGAAAGACGTAGTATATTAACGTTCTCCCCGATGAGACCTCAATCACCTTCATAATATCTGTCAAACTATAGATCCTACACATCCACTGGACGTGGATTCTAAAAGTACAATATACACTTCTCACTAGAAATCAAATAAAAAATGGCCAAACTATTTTACAATTTAGGATTTTCCAGAGAGGGTTATTTGTGTATATACGACCCTCCGGAGCATTTGCAATCAACGGGAGCATATGCCGCAAATTGTTGTTTCTTACACGACCACTGGAGGTGCTAAACTTTAAAAACGTGACTATAGGTCGTAATAAGCTGCTGAGCAATCAACCTATTTGGTCGTTTTTTGGAGGAGGACAGGCTGAATTGTTTCATAGACTTCTATTGATTTAGAGTTATTTTGGAAACTAGTGAAGTCCCCCCCTGTCGGTCATTAGGAGGAATGCAGGTTTAAGGCACTTCCGCATTGGCTTCCCTTTTCACACCCATATAATGCTTGGGTTATGAATGCTATTATTTATTTACTAGCCCTGAGCTTTTACCCCAATTGTAACACAACCTGGTGCTGTGTCGACCCGTGGGGGTCCGGCTTGAAATAATTAAATGTCACATTGATGGAGGTCATAATGCCATGTAAGCTTCATTTGGCCATCAATAAAACAAACCATCCATGTCATTTGTTCACAAGATGGGGTTGCACCCTGTTTTGGCTCACCACACAATGAATTGACGTTCTTTATAATGACTTTGTGTTGGAAAAGATTATTTATTAGCCTGGAATATTACATATATCATACAATTAAATATAAATGTTGTTGTTCTTATTATTTTTGTAATTGTGTGCTTCTATATATAATTACTTGCATATGAAGATTTGAAGAAAGGGCCATTGGTGACTGAAATCAGCTCATCTACACACGTTTGTCACTATATTTCCCATATTTTCTCTTTATTGTCTTTGATTGTTTCCCCCCCCATAGTCATTCTGTGTTACTGCTGTATTATTGGATGTGTTGGCTGATAAAGAAGAACAGAAAACACTTGAATGTGGCTTTCGAACATCCATCCAGGTATATCACAGTGAAACAACAAAGGAACAAAAAGAGAAGCACAGATGAGTATAGAAAGAGATGGATGGAGTATTTGGTGGTGCCAAAGAGAGAGGGAAAAGGAGAAGCAGAGAGTGAGAGAGCATGAGAGGGCATTAGTGAAATAGGAGGAAAGCAGCAGAGTGTGAAGCAGTAGTTGAGTGGAGTCACCTGCAGTAAAACAACCCAGATATATTCCTCTCCTCCGTAGAGCACTGGAAGGTTTCAGGCCAAGGAAAAGCATATTATTGTAATATAGGAAAAATACATTGTAGTTAAAGTTAAGATATCAGATTTATTTTAGTTTCCAAATGTTGTCAAATGTATTAGGCAACCCTACAGGGGACTACAGGAGCACACGCACTGCAGCACAACAAAACCTTTCCATAAGGAGAAATGCGCTGCAGTTTAAAAAAAACACATACAAATAAAAAAACAACTTCACCAACTTAATGAAACGTCAATGTCTTGTATTTGCAGCGTTTGGTTTATGCAGCGGTTCTTGGTAACTGCTGCACATGTTTCGTCACGTTGGTGAAGATTTCTTTAACATTTTCATGTGTTTTGACACACTAATGTTTTTATAATTGCATTTTGGGCCGTTGTGGCATTTTGTCGGCCACCATACAACATGTTCACTAAGTGAAATATATAAAAAATTGTAGCAAACTCACTTCAAGCAGTCCTTTTTACTCTGATGGTTAGCTTTCATTTTTTTCTACGTGACAACCGAGTATACTAAGCTGTGGCAGGTGACACTTTTCCTATTTTGTTTTAATTACCTTGCAGGTAGCAGGTGTTCTCCGCCAGGTTTCAGGATTAAGTGTGATCCCTATTCATCCACTGATTCAGACTGCCTGTGTTTTTCATTTCCTTTTTCCCCTTTTTTTAAAAAAGCAATTTTCTCAAGAAAATACATTTAAGTTAGCTGCACAAAATGAGATGAGAGGACATTAGCCTTCCCTTCATTAGAATAATTGTGGTTAAACAACAAAGTGCTGGTCCGCTGACATCAACAAGCTAGTTTGCAGTGAACGAATAAACATTATAAACATTGAGCAAATGAACCTTCTGCACAGCCTCTGTCTCTATTCTCGTCTGTAAAAAGGAAAGAACAATTAACGGGTCCAGCAGGATATTCTAATTACAGTTATCATGTCATTAGTAAACTGTTAGTATTCCAGTGTCTTCATTGGTAATGACTGAGTAATTAGAGAGGATGGGGAGAGCAGTGTGAGTGTTCATGTTTTTGTACAGAACAAAAGTCCTCAGAGGAAAAGGGAGATCAATGGACATCCTCAAATGAAGACATTTGCCTGTCCTCACTTTTATTTTAGCCGAGCAAGAGAAAAGCAGTGTGTGTGTTTTTGTGTGTCAGCTATAAGCCGTGTGTATCCTCAGGTCCCTCCGGAACGGTGCCGTGCGAGGCCACAGTTGTTTTCCTTTTCTCCTCCCCCTTCACGCTGAATCATCCTGTTGTTTTCCTCTTTTCATGCCACTTCACCTCGTCTTTAATAGTGCTCTCTGTCTCTTTCTCCACACTTCACTCTGTCAGTGTTTTCCCTCGCTCCGATTAAAGAAACCCCCCCACCCCGTTTTCTTTTTCGCAACCGCTTTGTACGGTGGGAAATCTCTTACTCTTCAATACACTTTTACTCTTGTCTATTCTCTCTGACTCTGTCAATCTATGTTTTCTCATCCCGCTCTGCCTGGAGGAGAATAAAGCTAGACTGTTGAGAATCCATTCACTTGGTTTGTTAGAGGGACTTCATTCAACCACATCTGAAAGGCTTATTAATCGCATTAAGTAGGCTGCTTTGAATATTTGTTCCAGTTGCTCAAAGAAACACTTGTCAACTTGTTTTAAATTCAGAATTTTTGAAGGAATATTTAGATATTTTACCTACTCTTGAGTATAACTGGACCTGAAGATGCTGCTACAATTGTGTTTGGATGTAGTTTCTATATAATTTACCAAAAAGGCCTTCCCAATATACTTTTTAAGGTGCCAGGACCCTACTTTACCTGAACCATGTGTTTATTCAACCTACTGTATATACAGTAGATTATCTGAGCCTATCTTGACAAGCTATGCCCCCACTAACTGAAAATGGGACAGTAACATTTTGCTCTCCAGGTCACCAAAAGCACATTATCCCTGCACTCTCCTGTGATTATAGTCAATAGAAACAGACTGTCCTCCAAGAAAAATGCCAGAATTAACCAAGTGTCCCGACATTGCAAATGTTTATGTTCAAGTAATAAAGCCCCACAGTCTCTGTTGTAAAAATGAGGTAAGATATAACTAAGTATATTTACTCAATTTTAATTCTACTCCAATTCATGTTGGAGGAAGATAATGTCTTCAATAACTAGTGTATTTCTACAATGTAGTATTACTCCCTTTTTAAGCTACTTATTCTAATCCTGATAATGGCTAGAGCAAAGGGTCAGGCCGTAGCATCGTCACATCATAAAACTGATTTATTTTTCTGCAGTGATTTGTCACGGTTAAGAAAGGCACAGACAGAAAACTCTTAAATGTGTTGTTGTAGAGGAAATGGACAGAGAAGGTATTTCGGGTTAACATTTGGATTTCAACATGGCGCATTATCACATATAGTATTTGTTTTTATGTGAAAATCCTTAACCACAGTCAACTTGTGGACATGGAGGCTTTTGGAAACAGTAGTTTATTGGTCTTTTAACTTTCAATTCTTCCTCTTTTCCCACAACATTATATCTACCTCTTCCTTTTAGACTGTTTCTATTATCATCTCTCTGTTATTTACCTAAAGTCTTTATCTGTATTTTTCATTGTCATATTCTCACTCTACTCAATAAAGCCCAAAAGATCAGGAAGTTATTTTTTGTATCACACACTCATCTTTCATTTTTCTTTAAGAGTCCTTGTCTCTATTCTTTCAATTTTTCCATCTCCTCTTTTGTTTCTCAGCTCCTTTGTAGTCCTCCGCCAACACACACACACACACAAATATTTGCGCACACAAACACACTTTTAAGTCTGTAGTTTTCCACTGTGGCTAATGTAAGGCACCTGGAAAAAAGCGCTTCCCCACCTGTTTGTGTGTGTGTGTGTGTGTGTGTGTGTGTGTGTGTGTGTGTGTGTGTGTGTGTGTGTGTGTGTGTTTAGGCGTGTGTGTGTGTGTGTGTGTGTGTGTGTGTGTGTGTGTGTGTGTGTGTGTGTGTGTGTGTGTGTGTGTGTTTAGGCGTGTGTGAGTGTGTATGTGTGGTTGTGCGAGAGTTGTATTTTCTGTCCAGTGAGCTTTTCGGAGCTGCTGACTTTCTCTTTTCCGATGATGAGAGACAGATGTTCTGGCATTGTGCTCTCTTTCCTTCTTTCTTTCGTCCTGCTCTGCCTCCTTCTTCCTTTCTCTTTCTTTCTCTCTCTGTGTGTCCATTCCTGCGATTTCCCAGGTCTCAATGACTAAAAGCTCCTTGGTTCTGATCCAAAGACGACATTTCAGCCAGTGTTTCTCATATTCCCAAAGTCGCACAAGAGGGTTTTGCTACAAATGCGTCCGTATTTCTACCGTTTAAGGTAACACCGCCTGGAGTGCTTTGTGAAACTGTAACTGAAGCCACCCGACTGAAAACACATTTCAAACTGTAAAAAATCAGAAATCAATTGGCAATTTTACATTTTCTCCCTCAGGGTTTGATGCAGATGTATATTGATCTATATTGAAATCTATTTCCAACAAGGTCACGATAATGAAAAGAGAATACAGTTTGGAGTATTTGTGCTAGTGTTGGTAGATAATGAGTTGCTCTGTCAAATAATAGCCCCGCTCTTAACAAGCTTTCTGGTTAGCAGGGTGAGACACACGCTCTCACTTCCAAACACAAACACTCGCTGAACCACTTTCCTTTCATTATGGGCGCCGGCCAATTTAAATGAATGCGGAATATGGTCCGATAGCAAAGTTCTCACAGGCTAACAAATCGATTGCAACAGCTTGAAACATGTATTTTTGAGAATTCGACTCAGGGAAAATGAATCTGCATGAGAGAGCTCAGAAACAAGGTCAGAACATTTGCATTTGGGGCCAACAAACAAGTTACATTTTGCAAAGCAGCATGTGTGTGTTTTTCCTTCATGTTTGTGACTTTGTGTGCCTTTCCCTGTGTGCATGTTGCTGTGCTTGCAGATTTTTATTACATTTCCTTATGGGTGTGTGTTGAGGAATGCACATGTGGGGGAAAAGTTGCTGAATAGGTGTTATCAGGATGCAATACTAAACGTGGCGGAGAGACATACATAATGCAGCGATCTGTCTTGTGTCGCTGCTTGACTGCTTAGCACCGTTTACTGCTGCTTATTCTGTGTGTGTGTGTGTGTGTGTGTGTGTGTGTGTGTGTGTGTGTGTGTGTGTGTGTGTGTGTGTGTGTGTGTGTATGTGTGTATGTGTGTGTGGTCTGAATTCAGTGACGTCTAAGCCAGAGGGGGATAAGTGATGTTCAGCAGTTTGTCTTTGTGCGTGTTGTTGTGAATATGCGGTTTAAAAATACAACCTCTCCTTGAAGATCACACATGTGGACGTGGTTAGGAGAAAGCTGTCCGGGGTCAAGAGGAAGCAAGTGTGTGTGTCTTCTGTACGGGACAGACAGATAACGTGGTGATAGGGCTCTTCACTTTCATTATACGTTTATATTATCTTATTAACCATAAGTACCAGTTCACTGCGGCGTGTGGAGCAGTGGATAGACCCTTGATGTTCGGATCAGGGGGTCACAGGTTCAAACCCCACTGCAGTCAGCATGTCATTGTGTCCCTGGGCAAGACACTTCACCCCAAATTGCTCCTGTGGGGATTGCCCACAGTATTGAGTATGTAAGTCGCTTTGGATAAAAGCGTCTAACAAGTGACATGTAATGTAATGTATGGTCGAGCATTTTACTGCTTTAAAGGAGGATTTTCGTTTATTACAAATTTCATCCAATTTCTGTAGGTCAGCATGATAATTTTGCCGTCCTGTTTTTACTTTCCTGTAGTGTTTAAAATTGTTTTCTGCATGTCAATGATATGTAAAGGCTAAAATCCCAAAGTTCACACCAGTTTTACTAACGTAACCTAGTGACATCACTATGTAACACTCACGCTTCTATTGGCTAGTGCTCCAAAACATTGTACGTGATAAGCTAAGGGACGGAACATCTCTAAGCAGAGCCGGCCAACTAACCAATCAGAGCAGACTGGGCTCTGGTTTCAGACAGAGGGTGAAAAGAGGTGCTGCAGCACAGAAAATAAAGATCTTTTGAACATTTGAGCATGTAAACATGTCACGGTACGGTAGAGTCACTAAATACAAAAATGCACCTGAAAATGTGCATAACTGTCCTCTTTAAACTTCGTCGAAGGGTGTTGAATGGGCAGAGGTTCCAACATAGAGTGGATCTTAATACTGGGAGTAATTCTTATTTTTTTTCCTCACTTATGGAATAGGCTTCGGTACTTTCTTCATAGGTTAAGATAACATTTGATATTTGAGAATTACTGAGATCTGGGACTGAGTGACATCTCTAAATTAAAGTCCTACGGGCAAATTAAGACTTATTAAAGTAACTGTAACACTCTTTTTTTTTCTCCTCTTCCTCTCAACACCTACACTAATAACTGTTCTGCCGCACATCCTTTTTGCTCCTTCTCTCTCTCTCTCGCTGACACTCTCTCCATCACCCTCCCCCTTTCCAGTCTCTGTGTCACTTTTACCTGCTTGATAATGCTTGACATGAATTCCGGCTTTTTTCCCGACTCAGCATCTCCTCTGATCTGACACATACGCACACAGACATTACACTCTCTTCCCAGCGTGCAGGTCAGAGTGCTCCATGTGTGGAATACAAATTAGCACGGCTATAGATTTACTTTTAGAAGTTGTATTTAAACTGTTTCTTGGTAAAAAAAAACCTGTGGGAACTCTACATTATAATGACTGTGCTCAGCATATGTTTGGTTGCACCTCATGCTGGAGGATGTGATGTCATCCATGCACTCATCACCGCTACTGTTGTCCCTTCCCGCCCTGTTTATGATAACGGTCGCATGACTTTGTGTGTGTCTGGAGATTGATATCCGCCTGAAGCAGAGCAGACACACACTTCACGCTCAAACAGTGTGTGTCTCTCCGTCACACCAGTCTTATTCATCAGACTCTGGGAGGTGCAGTCTTCATCGGGCTGCACACCAAGGGTGAAGATAGGAGAGGGGCGGAGAATAGGGGTTAGTTAGTCTTGAGTAGAAATATTAAATCTGTTTTTTTAGTCACATGCCAAATATAAGAAAAATAAATATATTAATATAAACAGCCTGCTTTCATCACTGATATAACATCTGCATTAGCGTAAATCAAATAAAACACAAAACAAAATAAATACAAAAAAATAGATAAACAGACAAAGTAGAGCACACTACTGAATGTGTCTCCATATTTTATACAAAATAAATATACATATAAACAGCCTCCTATCATCACTAAAATAAACGTCCACATTAGCCTTAATCAAAACATTTCTTTTTTGAAAATGCCTTAATAAGCAAAGATTTTAATGATTTTGTACTTGTTTACATACACTTTTTGTTAGTTTTGTATTGTTTTGCTCTGTCTTGAAACCTTCACAAAATATGCAATTCCTGTGTGTTATCTTTCTATCCTTTTTCTTTTTGGTTATTTATTCTTAAAAGGAAAGGTGTCTTCGTAAGCCATTTTTTGATTTTAACCTCTTTTGCACAATGTTCTAAAGCCTAATATAATCATTTTCTCAAAATCGTACTGACTCTTTATTTAAAACACGTGTTTATGTGCCAATGAACTAGACTGTACTAACAACCCTAGATGTTTACCCCCTAGCATCGCCTCAGCAGATTTTTAATTAAAGACCGTTAGCTACGCCTTCCGTGTTCTAAAAGTGGTGTTTGGCTGATGCTCCTGTGAGATTCCTCAGTGGTTAAACACTAATCCAGGTGGTGCTGGGATGAAATGCGTCTGGCCGGGTTACATAGGCCCTGAAACTCTACTCCTGTGTTACCGCATGTCACCAGGGAGATTGGAAACAGATAGGAGGAGATCGACATGACTAGTTGGCTCACAGCATGACGGAGGAGGGAGAGACAGACAGAGGCGGGGAGATAGAGAGAGATACAGACGAGGGGTCATTCATTGCTAGCAGGCAGTGTGAGGTAGACACCAGATATAGATGCCAAAGTGTCAATCACTTTGCATAGGGTGCTGGGATGTGACCTCGCCCTTATATCCCCCTCGAGTGTATGTGCGTCAGTTTGTGTGCATGCATATTGATACAAGTTGAGATTGTTTCACCTTGAATTAGTTTGGAAGGTGGTGTCTGATAAAGTGTTTATGCTGTGCGTGAGTGCATGTGTGACCTATTAGAGTAGGTTTACAGAAGCCGATCTATTTATAGTCTGGAGATATGTTGTGTTCTGCTGAGTAGTTTGACTTGGCTATGTCACCCCACTCAGCACAGCGGCAATAAATAAAGAACGTCATAGCACAACTTCTTCTTCCCGTTTCTTTCAATTAGGAAGTTTCCTTGAGGAACCTGATTGAAACAATAATATAGACAGCTTGATTGTGAGTTTGTTTTTCTCCCTCACAAACAGGAAATTATCTAAGGGGTTGCTCACCGGCCAAATTCTTCCCAGCAAGCAGCCGACATGCACAGATGCTGTTTTTATTAGCGTAACCTGGTCCGTGGTGGCCATCTTATTACCCAAAATATTTGTTGAAATCAATCTGTCCGGGTCCAAATGTACAGGGTTATCACAGTTCTGTGCAGAATAACTCCTTGGGTAAAGTAGTTCTTGGAGAATAAAAGTCTACTTAACAAATCAAGCCATAAAGCACTGATTTTGTTTGTTCCCTCCCCCAAACACATCTAGTGGAAGTACATTTACTTAAGTACTTCATTCTGAAATTTGAGGTACTTGTAATTATGTATTTCCACTCTTTGCCACTTTCTTCTGTCAATCACTAGGCAACATATTTTACTTACTAGTACGTTTAATTAGCCATTCATTACTGCAGACAACAATATTTTCTACAATTAGAATGTAACATATAATAACAAATGAATGACTCCCTTTATTGTTTTTTTGGCGGTTGTTAAATGAGAATTACTGGCAACCTTGGTTGTTCAGCTTCTTCTTGCAGATGTTGGCTCATACACTGCCTTTATGCTGAAAGTGCTCGGACTTAACAAAGATGGTACTCAGTGTATTCCCCATGATGGTTTAACTTAAGTTGTGCAGATGTTAAATAATAAAGATGTTCAGTGTGTAGAAAGTCTGGACAGTCCATCAAACAGGGAAGGCAGCATGGCGCACAATACATACCATGGTCGTAATACAGTGGAGTTGTGTGTGTTATGCTGTCGGGTGTCACAGATACATATGAGTTACCCCATCTATGTCAGGGCATCTGCGGGAAACAGTTAGGGGCATTGTTTTCAACACAACACAGACTTATGACTGCTGACAAGTGGATCCGCTCTGTGACAGTGACTGTGGCATCTGGAGAGCTGCTTTCGGTGTGTGTGTGTGTGTGTGTGTGTGTGTGTGTGTGTGTGTGGTGTGTGTGTGTGTGTGTGTGTGTGTGTGTGTGTGTGTGTGTGTGTGTGTGTGTGTGTGTGTGTGTGTGTGTGTGTCAGTCAGAATGGGTCAGAATGGAGTCTTTGTATGTCGTGATGCTCAGTTGAACTTTGACACCATGTCTACATCGACACGTTGACACACGCTTCTTTGTTTCTCATATCCTGTCTCTGCAAACAAAACTCCTATCAGCATTTGATCAGTTTACCAACCCTTTCCCCCAGTGAAGAAGCACACTTGATAAACAAACGTGTAAACAAAAGTTGATCCCGATGGTACTCGCCACTTAAATCTGCTGCTGTGAGGGAAGGTATTTAGGTTGTGTATTGTTATTGGAGGGTTATCTGTTCAATCTTTGTCTCTTGTTGCATAAAATATAATCTTTCTGTCTACAGTTCTTCACCTTTCCTACTATAACTCCCTTTAAAAGACATATTCTCACTGTCTTTGTCCTGTCAGTTTCTTTTATCAAATTTGGAAAAACTAATCAATGACCTTAGTCCAATGTGTAAACATGTGCATTAACCAATGGAAAGATCATTTACTTAAAGCTTTGAGTACTTTCCGTATCTTACAAACACAGGATATAGAGTATTAAAGACACAAAAAATAAAAATGTCTACATCAACTTGACTTTTGTGGTTTCTATATATGCTGATAATAACACTTTATATATCTCTCTCTCCATCCAGCGTCTGAGCCATGCGGTGGCTATTTAGATGCCAGCGATGCAGGCTACATCACCACCCCCGGCTACCCTCTGGAGTACCCCCCTCACCAGAACTGCCGCTGGGTCATCACAGCCCCCGAGCCTTCGCAACGCATCGTCCTCAACTTCAACCCGCACTTTGAGATAGAGAAACTGGACTGCAGGTAAAGTCGAGAGTGGATGGATGGATGAATGGATGGAGAAATGTTTGGATAAATGGATGGATGGATGGATGGATGGATGGATGGATGGACGGATTGACGGACGGCTGGCTGGACGGCTGGCTGGACGGCTGGCTGGACGGCTGGCTGGACGGCTGGCTGGACGGCTGGCTGGACGGCTGGCTGGACGGCTGGCTGGCTTTTAAAGTCATAGATTGGGTTGCGAACTAAGGAATTTAGAGATTTAAAAATAATAACTGGGAAACATTTAATTGATTATAGTTCAGCTAATAAAGGATAAGAAGTGAGGGGAGTTTTGACTACAGTATTGTGAAAAAACGTTCTGTCTCTTCAGAGTGTTTGTCTCCACCAGCCTGTCTCTGTGTGAGAGTTGGCGTATTTGGTGTTTTCGGTGAACTTCAGCCCACTCTCCTCCTGTTTTTCTGGCTTGGCATATCCCATAATAATCACTTTGGGACCTCCCTCTGGTCCCCTGTCTCTTAATTATCAAAGTCTAATTACAACACATTGATTGTTACAGCATGATTTTCACATTTTGGAAGAATTAACACAGAGATCAGAGGATTGGGTGTCGATCATTGTTTTTGGCAGTTTGGCTTTGGTTGCATGGTGGAGCGGAAAGCAAGGCAAAGCGTTCTGCAGCTTGAAATAAAAATACAGCACTGATCATAAAAACACAGGCATGATGGGAAATGATGGGAACCTGCTGGCAGAGAGATTTGAGACTTTTTTTATAGATTCAAATGTGCTTTATAAAATTGGATATGAAATGGTCTTAATAAAGTCTAACTGGGATTTTTTGGGCAGAATTTGCAACCGAGTCTGATCCAGCACAAGCCCTGTGAAACTATTAAAATTAACACCTAATAAAAGTTGCTGGACATTTTTCGGCAGGCTGTCAAAAAAGTGATCCCCATTCCATAGATGGCAACAGCTGCAGCTCATAAAATGGAAATTATACCTTACAACATGATTGAAGTCCAATATTAAAGTGATAACATGTTTTGGAAAGACAGGGAAGCTACTAGTAACTGAAAGTAACACAGACACACACACACACACACACACACACACACACACACACACACACACACACACACACACACACACACACACACACACACACACACACACACACACACACATATTGTATTGTTTTTTATTCAACAACTTGAAGTTTTCTATCTTACTTTAAACTTTTAGCCTTCCCTTATCACTGTGGGACCGTCATTGCATGTACAATTTCATCATACACATAGTAGAGAGTGGCTCTCTGGAATCTAAAAGACCACAGACACTAACCCACTGACACAGGCAAAAGGGCAGAAACACGCACACTTACACTTTTCCCCTATCTCCCGTTATTTCTCTGTTCCGGTGCTTTCCTGTCCAGTTATTAACATTTCAGCTGTATCAATTATAGATGGGCGAATTTCCCCACTCAGATGTACCGAAATCATTCAGACATTTCTTTGTTGGAATTGAAGCATCAATATTTCACCGGCTGGCTGTTTGTTGAAAGGCTGCTCTGTTTCGCTTTACTCTCGCGCTGTGCTGTGGAAATAAAAAGCACACTCCTCTGTCTCCCTGTCCTCGTCATCTTTCCGTTTTACTCTGCAGTTCTAACCCTGGGATCAGTTTTATTAGATGCTTTCTCTCTCTTTCTGTCTGCCCCTCTATTTCCTTCTCCCCCTCCCCATCCCCTACTCCCCTTGGCCTTCTTTCCTCTTTCTCTTTGAATAGCTTACATCCATTTAAAGTCCAGTATTTTCCCTGGAGGAGAGAATCTGGTCTGTTTAGAAACAACAGCCTCTGATTTATTTATTAGCCTATGCACATCAAAAAGTGTGTATTTGTGGATGTTCTATATCGTACGACTTTGGGTACATGTCTTAATATATTCCTAGTTTCACTTCCAGTAACGACATTTACATTCATTGTTAAACCATGCCAGTAAGAGTGTGGTATGTGCAGAGGTGGAGGCAATATCCCAAGCCTAATGGGCTAGTTATTTACAAGTGTCCTAAAGCACAGTGCTATTTAAGTCTGCAGGCGAATGTGTGCGTGCGTGCGTGTGTGTGCGTGCGTGCGTGCGTGTGTGTGTGTGTGTGTGTGTGCAGGGGTAGGCTGAAATTGAGCTGTTGGGTTCAGAGGGCAAAGAGGCCAAGGGGAAGAAGCAAAGGGTGCGTGTGTGTGTCTGCGGGGGGCAGACGTACGTGGTCCCCGAGTGATTGTCAGCAACAACCCTGACACACACACACACACACACACGGACACACGCACACAAACACAAACACACACACACACACAAACCAGTGTGCGATGTCAAATGGCGTCTCATTTGCCCACTTATTCTCTTTTTATCTCACAAATATTATTACCTCTTAGTCGTTTAGTCAACCAATTGGTAGCTTCGGTCTATGTCGACTAAGACTTATTTAGTAAATTCGTAATTCTTTATGCTTGGTCATGCTCATTGACTTATTTCCAAAATGCTTTCTGAGCATCTAGTAAACACAAGATTTGAAGTGGTTCGTTGTCTTTCTGTGTCTATTATCCCTGTTTATTATCTGATGAGTATTTAGTTAATCAAGGACAACCCTTTTATATGTAATATGTATTCTCAAATCATGAGATTAAGATGTATATGTTTACTACAGCTCTGATAAACAGAAAACTGCATCTATCCTCACTTCATGTAGAGGAGAATAAACACAAACACACACTGTTTGAGACAAAGGAGTCGTCTGTGTCTGTAGACAAAGGCTACATTATAAGCATTCAATATGGTTCCTCTGTCTATTTGTTTATCACATAAAAAAACTCATGATACAGTTGCATCTGTCCCTCATAAAAACATCCATCAACATACACTCACACACTGCATGCTTTGGACGGACAAGGGTTGTTTTATTATGTCAGTGCCTTGAAGCAATCTAATCTCTTATTGTCCTGATTGCAATTTAAAATGGTAATCTGTAATCCATAACGCATCACATTATGTCGAGCCCTCTGCTGTCTGTGCAGGAGAGATCGATGTAGAGGTGGTCGGACAGAGAGAGATGATTTCATTAAGATTCATATTCTGTAGTGCCACGAGACATCCGGAGGGGGGTGAGAGGGATGAAAAGAAAACTTGTGCCCCCTGCTAACATCAGTTTAGCCGTGGCCAATCATGACTCACCATGACTTCCCATTTCCCTTCACATGACAGGCACCATGGTACCACATTAGTCTGTCACTGGTGGCAGGTTTCAGTTATCACCCAACAGCTGCAGCTGAAGCGTTTAAAGACGTGTAGATCCAGGCCACGTGATGGACTGATACACAGGCAGGACAGAGGAGACTGTGTGGGGATGCAGCTCACGAGTACAAACTTACAGCTGCAGTTACAGTTGATAAAAGCTCCAAGAAGGCAACATAAATGTGAAGAACTTTATGTTTGGTGTAACTTATGTTAATTAAACACCTACCATGTAGTGTCATTTTTCTGGCAGAAATACGTTACCGTGGACATATAAGATTCAGGATAGACAAACAAGGCCAAATATAAGCTTCTTCTGAATTTTCTACAGTGACATCACCAGGATATATTTGAAAAGTTGTGATATATTCAACTTGCCAAATGCAATGGCAACTGCCTACTTGTCATTGGGATCCATTGACAAAAGAGAAGTGCGCTCAGAAAAATGTGGACACAGGACTTTAGCCTAGAACCTTTGTTAGTTCTGAAAATAGAGAGATTAGTGTACACACTGTAAATTCTTAAACAACTCCTTTCTGCAGTTATTTCCACCCATTTCATTTCATTTCAAATCTTTATTTATCCAGGTGTATCCCATTGAGATCATTGATCTCTTTTTCAAGGGAGACCTGCTCAAGTTCCACATGAAACATAAAAACATAAACAGAACAACAAAAAGGACATCATACAGCATCATTACAGGATTTACAATTTACATAACTATCCACATAAACAGGTACCAACAGCTTCCGATTGAGTAGCATCCAATCGAGCTTTAAAAACATTTAGTGGCACCAGATTGCTCAGTTTCCATTTAATTTGCAGACTATTCCAAGACAGAGGAGCTGCGCATCTAAAAGCTGTCTTCCCTAAGACAGTCCTAGCAGTTGGCACATTTAATAAAACCACAGCATGCGATCTCAGGCAGTAGCCACTTACAATTTTCCGTGAGATCAGGGAGCAGATGTTGGATGGAAGTTTCCCTATATGGCTTTGTATAAAAATGTACCAGTGACTGAGCCTCCGTACAGTTAGTGAAAGCAAACCAGCCCTTGCATACAGGGTACAGCAGTGTGAGAAAAAGTTTTTAGAGAGTACTTGTCCATGGACAAGTGAGTTTGGCAATTTACTTGTCCGAATACATTTTTCACTTGTCCAGAATGGACAAAAATTGGGGCCACTGGAATCTTCTTCTTCATCATCGTATTTTACATTTTCCCACGGTTTTTACGACACCGCTAACGTAAGTGAGCGGTAAGATTTTACTGCATCACACATAGGGTTGGGTACATAGACATATACGTCTATGGTTGGGTATCGTTTGGATTTTAACGATTCTGGTTCTGCTTTTCGATTCCGGTTATTTTCGGTTCTCAATTCCGGTTCTTTGAGAGGATAAAAATAAGTCAAACTGGGAGAAAAATATATTTATGAAAAGATTAAGTCAAATCTGTATTCCTATTTACAAATCACTTCATACTGTTGAATTTCTTACGGTTATTGAATACAATTATATAAAAATAATCTCTGCATTGTTTAGTTAGTTCTAAGTGGTGCAGTTTGAGAATGTACAATTGGCCCAGTCTCCTCTGATGTTACACTGCAACCTGCCTGTGAGACAAAGTCCAACCACACATGTCCAACACATAGGACATAACCTAATAATAATAATAATGACACATTAGATGTATAGCTTATAGGCCTAGCGCTTTTCTACAACTCAAATACGCTTACACATGTCCTGCAATACACATGCTGCAGCTGCCCAGCTGCTCACTGTTTGTAAAAGTAAATAAATAGTATTTTCATTTCAATAATGTACTTTCTTTACCCTGCTTCATAAACAATACTGACATCCCTGTGCTCCTCTGAGTCTGGGGGTCCGGGGATGTGAGGACACAGACAGGGAGGTTGCTTTACTTCATAAAGGAAATGGTGGTCAATATTAACAACATAGGAGTTAAAACGCTTAATAACCTTCATTACGTGTTAGAGAAAGAACATAAGAAAGTTTGACAAAGATGAGGCAGTTAATCGGGCAGCGGATCCGCTGTGTGTAGAGAGAGAGAGAGAGAGAGACGCTGAGCTGCACCATGCAGCGATCAGCTGATACGGAGCATAGAGAGAGCTGCAGTACGCGGGGCTCGGCCTCGCCTCCTGTCCTCACAACTCTTATTAATCCCGGTACCGGACAATTGTTATTTGTTCCTACTCGGAACCAGAGATGGGGTCGTTAATAAAAAAATGTAATATATTACATATTACTTTTAAAAAAAGTAATATATTACACTACTTCGTTACTCTCTACATAAAGTAACTCGTTACTTTACTCGTTACTTTACTCGCCGAGCACGTACGAACTGCGCATGCGTGAGTGGCAATAACTCTCCTTACCAGCAGGCGGCGGTAGTGTGTATTCGTCATTCAAAACAGGCAACAACCGGAAGACAGAGAAGAAGAACAACAAACAAACAAATAGCGTGTGCGGTAGCTTCACCTTAGCATGTGTTCTTTGCAGGTGTGTGTTGAGGTTTGACGTGGTGTTTACAGCAGTGGATAACAGCTTCTGGCCTGGACACAGTTTGCACCTCACCGTCACATTCCTGTCTATTCTTCGGACGAACTCAAAAATAATGAGCATACCTCCACCGCTCGAGAGTTATCGCTGACTCAGCCATGTTTATGCAGCACTGCACGTGGAGATGTGGACGCGCAAGTCGCGCAGATTACGTACATATAAACCTGCGGCGGAAACCCCTCTTGTCTGTCAGTGTGATTATGACTGATTTTAGTAAGTAACGAAGTAACGCGTGTCGGGGCAATGTTAGTAACTGTAGTGTGATTACTGAATTATAAAAGTAGCGCGTTACACTACTCCGTTACCAACAAAAGTAATATTATTACAGTAACGCGTTACACCCAACTCTGCTCGGAACCGTGTTTTGCTTCCCAACCCTGCCACTGCTACACTTCCCGCCCCGTCTAACTGTACAGAAAGTGGCGAGATGCATTTCCTTAGGAATCGACAAGCAGAACCGAAACTAACACTTCTAAACGAACAATGGCGGACACGTACAATTTGCGAATGAGTTCTGCCTTTTGTAAACTGAATGTATCAATAATTTGTCAATAAATCAGGCCGAAAAACGTCACTTGTCCGCCGGACAAGTCAATTGAAAGATCTTCTTGTCCGATATTGTAAATAACACGTCCCGGACGGTGGGACGTGTACTTTTTCGCACACTGTACAGTGATCAGTTAATGCTTTACAGTTTGTCACAAATCTCAGTGCACTGTGATACGCAGCATCTAACTTGACCAGGCAATTGGCAGGTGCATTCATATATAACAAATCACCATAGTCCAGCACAGGTAAAAAGGTCACAGTGACTAGCCTTTTCCTGGCCTCAAGCGAGAAACAGGACTTGTTCCTGTAGAAGAAACCTAGCCTAACCCTCAGCTTTTTAAGCAGGTTATTGACATGAAGTTTAAAAGTGAGACAATCATCAAGCCAGATACCAAGGTATTTGTAACAGGTAACCACTTCAAGTTTTATTCCTTGCATACAAGGAACTATCACTTTTCTATCACTTTCACTATCACTTTCACTTCAAGCAGCAGCTTGAAGTAATAGTTTGATATTTGCTTTCTTGCCAAGAGTACGGTGAGAAGATTGATACCACTCTCATATCTGTACATTAAATATGAAGCCACAGCCAGGCTATTGGTTGGCTAAGTTTAGCATATAGACTGGAAACAGGTTGCCTGGCAGCCTCACCGTGACAAGTCTCTTGAAAGTCACCGTGACCCGGCCAAGAAACAGTCCGACACATAACTTGCACTAAAGGTACAACTTGTCAGCTTTACTTAGCTGTAGGCCTACAGCTGCTGGTGTATTGCGACTTGTATTTTCTTAGGACAGGACAGAGCAAGCCTAGCCATTTCCTCCAGCCTTTGTGCTAAGCTAACTGCTAGTGGCTCCAGGTTCACATTTACTGTACAGACTTGAGAACGAAATCAATCTTTTCCTCTAACTCTTGGCAAGAAGGCAACAAGGCGTATTAACAAATGTCAAACTATTGCTTTAACCTTTCAAATTACTCTTAGACATCAACGTTTTAAACCCAGGTGTTTACACAGCAACAAGTCCAGTCCTCCAATATTTCTTAGATTTATTATACTTCTTTTGAGTTTGTAAAAACTGTATTTGAGAGAAAAGCCACTTCATTTACATGTTTTTCTTTTTAATCGTAGAGGAGAGAAAGCACCTCTCTTTTATTTATGAATATTCAACCCAGTCTCACGGCATTTCGTGTTCACCAACACGATTTTTAATCTATTGATTCGTGTTCACTAACACGATTTGCCCCTTTTTTTCGTGTTGCACAGCACGATTTTAAAAGCAATGTATTTCTACTGCCTGCAGCACGTCTTTTTCTCCGGTCGGGTCGAGGAAGACCGGAAGCTGTGTGGTTCATAAAAACATGTTCTTACTCAATATCAAGCCACAGTTATTGCTTTTATTTGAAATCGTATAATTTCGGACTTTTGTTGCCGTCTGTGAGGAAAATAAATGGGGCTCAGAGCCTCAGAATACGGAAATCTGTATTTTAAAATATTTGTTTCCTTCTAATTCGATATTCTTTTCAAAATAACACACTGTTATTTACTCACCAATAACACACAATTATCCTTGCTTTTATTTATTGGTTTAATTCCATAATCTCTGGCTTTTTTGGCGTCCGTCAGGAACTGCATTTCAAAATAAAAATAACCGGAAACAGACGTAGGCCTATAAGGGACATTTCGAGCATCATTGCGATTGTCAACATTTCTGAGTTTAGGATGGCCGAAGACACTACACTACCCATAATCCCCAGCTATCGTTTAGGACTACAGTCCCCGTAAGGTTACGCAGAGCGTCAAACAGCTGTGTGAAATGGAACGAAACCACGCCAGACTATCCAAAACTGGAATCGAACGCCCCCCCAGAACTACACATGCTGGCTATTGTGTTTCGCAAAATGTTCTATGGGACATAAACGTTTTCGTTTTTCCCACAATTAGAAGTTGCCAGTATTAAACACATTGGTGTTATCAAATGTAAAACATATAATTAATAAATGGGTGAAAATCGCTTGTGTCCATAATGCGCAGCATTAATACCCACATGACAGCTCATTGTTACTTTGTAATTCTACTCCACTACAATTCAGAGGTTAACCTGGTATTTTTACTCCACTGCATTTATTTGAGTTACTTTGCAGATTCTGATTAATTATGTGAAATATAAACAACCCTTAAATCAGACTTTAGTTACACCTGAGTAAAATTCAGGTAAGGTGATTGTCAAGTGCCAACAATCAGGAGAGATATTTGATAGTTGGTGCTTGAGAAGACTAAACATGTATCTGCAATTAACATGAATTGAAACGAGTATTAAAGTATATTCATTACTCGTTATTCTCTACTAATAGTTAATTAAAGACTGTATATTATGGCTATTTTGCACATCCCTTTCAAGATTTTCAAAGGTGTATTGACATATCATATACACAACTACGGTGTAGTTATGCAATGAATGAAACACTTGGGTCACAGGTTCCTCAACAGTGCATTCCAAGACATCTATCAATATGTGTGTACCTCCACCATTAAACTGTCATATTCTGCACATTTCTTATTCTATCTACTAGGGCTGTGCATCTTCACTGGTCTCACGATTCGATTCGATTACGATTATCCTGTCAACTATTCGATTCAATTCGATATCCCGATGCATCACGATTCATACCAATGCGTTGCATCCTCAATTTTCTATATTACTGCACATGGCTTATTTTTCATCAATGCATACATGCAGTAAATACATATGAACTCTCTTTTTATTATTTAGAAAGTGCTTCAGAAATCAATAACATAAATATCTTGACATTCATTTATAAACCAAAATAAATAAATTGTATAGGTCTAGCCTCCCTATATCTGTGTGTGAAGTTGTTCCATCCTCAAAAATAATGCTTCTGCAGTCTAGCTGCAGCTTCTAGCAATGGTCTTCTGTTAAAAAAAGGACACTGAATGTCCTGAATGTGGCATCACACACAGGACTTGAGTCTGAACACAGCAGACAACAGGAGTATTTACAATAGCATATACTAGGGGTGTGCGATTATGGCAAAAATCATAATCACGATTATTTGGGTCAATAATTGATATCACGATTATTTTGACGATTATTCATTGACCATTTATTGAACTTTAAAACAAATAATATTTTACCAATAAACAAGATCAACAAATATGTTGGAGCGCACTTCCAAAACCATACTAAACATATATTATTAATATGATAAATAAAAATAAATTAGACCAAAATAAATTAAATCAAATATGATGCAGTGCACTGTCACAACCTACTGAAAACTCCTTAACATAGCCAACATTTTGGTAAAACATATTCAACATATTCCACTCAGTTAAACGTTGAAGGCTGGCCAACGGTCATGGTCCAGAAGTAACAGGAAATAAATGTTGAACTACAATTTAAGACCAAATAAAAATGTTTAGGCCACCATGGCAAATGCTGGTAGGGCTGCTCATGTCATCTCTTAAAGATTTTTTGCAAGAAACACCAGCCTGTTTACATGGTCTGGTTTCAGAGATGAGCGCAGGCAGGTGACAATATTGCCACCTGTACTGAAGACCCTCAGCCACGCCCCGACACATGGGGTGACGCCGGCCAATCACAAAGCTTTGATGCGTTCAAGTGCATTATTCTGGCACAGGAAGATTATGTTACAGGACATTAACGATAAAACAGAATATTGTATATTATTCTATTTTTAGACACATCTCGCGATCGACTGGTTGGGCACCCCTGGGCTAGACCATAGGTCTGTTGTGGTAGCAAAGTAGTCAGCTGAAGCCACATCTCTCTCAACTTCCCCACGGCATTTGTCATATAGTGCAGGCAGCGCAGACCTGCTGAAATAATACCGAGACGGCATCGCGTAACGCTTGTCCAACGTGTTGACAAGTTGCTTAAAGCCCTGGTTGCTAACAGTGCTAATGGGCACATATCTTTAGCGATGTGAAATGTAATGGCAAAGTACTTGCAAATAGTGGAAATAGTTTTACCCTTCTTTTTAACGAGTTGCTGCTCTTGTTCTGACATCTTCACTCGCGCTGAACACTCACAACACATGTCACTCCCACGTGGCCGAGTGGGCTTTTAGGGAGGGGCGAAAGCGCACCCAGCAGAATAATCGTATTTTGTCAATTATACTGTTTTCATAATCGTCGCAAACCATAATCGTAATCGCGATTAAAATACGATTAATTGCACAGCCCTAGCATATACAAACAAAAATACTGCATGTGGGTGCACACTTACATTCTCTGTCTTACTGTTACATAAATCCCATGAATGTATGAGATTAAATTAGCTTCATTATATCTCAGTGATTAAGTGAATAATAAAGTTTCTATCGGGTCACTATGAGCCTGTCACTCATTATTTTCAGGGAGGGGGCGGGGTTTGGAGGAACGGAGAGGAGACGGTGATCGCGGAAGCTTTTTTCCTCCTGCCTTCACAAACTTTACACATGTATATATCGTCTGAAAATTGCTAGAGGACATTCATACTTTGCAATCCAAGACTTAATTAAATCCACCAAAAACCGGACATGATTGTAACGCCATTATTTAAAAAAAAAAACAACATAAATCCCTGTGTCTCTGAGCCGCAGCGACACGGAGTGATTCAGAGCGGGCCCTTCTGCTGTTGGTTCTGGACTGGTGGTGTTGTGTTGGTGGATAAAGCAGACTGCTCCGTGTTTGGTGTTGCTGTGTCGCTGCCACGTCTGTTCCCTGATCTCTGCGTCACCGACCGATTTGATATTAAAGTGACAGAAAAAATAAACGTTATAGTAAAGCCGCGGCCGGAAAATCAGGAAGCAACGTTACTACGCTATAACCGATTATCTTCCGTCACTGCATCGAGACCGAATCGTCCACGTCCGCATCGCAATGCATCGTAGAAACGATTATTTTCAACACCCCTACTATCTACATACATAAGAGTATAATTCATATGTATAATATCAGTTAAAATAAGTGCTTCAACATAGTTAACATTGCAGGAAAGCAATATATTAGACGTTAAGTACTTTGTCAGGCTTAATATTTATCTGTAGATAGATACCCCCAAAGTTTTTTTCTTATTTAAAAGAAGACCTTAATCTGTTATTTAATGTTTAAATAAAGGTTCATTCGTTTTTCTGTTTTGCACCTCCTCCTATTAATATCTTTGTACATTCTGCACTAAACTGTTTTATTGTAGAGATCACTTATAGTATCTTCTTGATTTTTTATATTCTATATTTATACTTTCCCTCTATGAAAGTATGTACTCTTAATATTTTTTTTATCAAATAAAACACAATAATTCAATAACGTGCTTTAACCACTAGGCCAGGGGTGGCCAACCAGTCAGAGGTTAAGAGCCACATTTGTTCTATGTTACTGCAAAGAGCCACATCAAACACACAGGCACTGATACCGCTTGTTTCCGTTTTTTTCTCCAAAACAATGGTAGGGGAAACACTGGATAGTGTTTAATCAACGATAGGTTTCCCCCCCTCAAAGGTGATTGGTTCACTGCATCACAGGTATTATTGTGATTGGGCCACATCAAAATTAGACTTGCTGTCATCCTCTCATACTGACACCTGACACCACACATACACACCGGGAGCCGGGACGAAAGTAACACGGGACGAAAGTAACGGAGCAATTTTATCCGAGCCCAAACAACTTTGACCGGCCAAATTACGTTAATACTTAACAGACCTACTAAATATCAGGTTTAACTGTCAGGAGTAGCTAGTGTTGTCACGATACCAACATTTTGGTTTCGATACCAAGTCAAGAATTGCGATTCCGATTATTTTTCGATACTTTTCTTAAAAAACAGTCTTAAATGTAATTATTGTGCTTTATTTCACACCAGAACCATAACCATAACACAAACTTTTAAACAATGAGAACAATAAATTAAATAAATGACAAGATATCCTATTAAATAAAATTAATACATTTCTTACAGACAGGCCTCGTGGTGTCCGTAGGCTTGCCCTCACTGTCAGAGATATAGCTCAAATACTTCCAAATTTCGCTTCTGGCGTCTTTGTTGTCAACAAGCCGAGGCGCAGCGGCAGTTGCACTCCCACTTGCAGCCATGCTTCTCGTTTTCTCACATGCTCTGGCAGCTAGCGCGTGCACGAGAGAGGGGAGGGACTTAGAGCGTGCTTGAGAGGGGCGGGACTGCAGGCACGGCTGCAGTGCAGGGAGTGGAAGCAGAGCGCTGAACACACACGGCTCTTATTAAAACGGCGCTTTCTCACCGGAGTACTTTCCCCCGTCATTCTTAAAGTACCGATACTAATGAAACGGAGGAATCGTAACGTTTTTAACGGCAGGGTATCGCGGTACCTTTCAAGTATCGGTACACCGTGCAACACTAGTCAGGAGTCAGTGTCTCTCCCCCAAACTCACACATATACAATTCGATATGAACTGAAGAGCCGCATGAAACTAGGCAAAGAGCCGCATGCGGCTCGAGAGCCGCGGGTTGGCCACCCCTGCACTAGGCGGTGCACACAAGGTACACACAGCCATAATAACTTTGTATTATTAGTGTAGGACACTTTTGTTTTCGTACAACATCTGAAAATGTGTAGTTTTATGCATGCTTTCACATAATTTTACAGCATATTGCTATACTATTTCAGACTCAGTATTTACATTCTTACATTCAAAGAAAATCAGTAATATCTTTAAAAACTACAGTCCTTTTATATCAGCTGTGCACCGTTATGGTGTAAATATAACCTATCTGTGAATTAGATCAAATGTAAAAGTCAGCCGAATTAGTGTTGATACTGCAAAGAGACGTATTGTGTGAAGAGAAATTGAAGATGTTGTTTAATTGTTGAATATATTTATGATCCACGTCAAGTATTCAGTTTCGGCGGCATTTTCTCAGTTTTTCCAAAGGTCTTCTCATCAGGGCTCTATAAATAAAGAACTACGGCAGATCTGTAATATACAATGCAGCCGAACCGTGTATTACAATGCCGTTATGTGATGACTTTCACAGAGAAAAGCAAGAGCGCTCGGAATTAAGTATTATTTTATTCTTTTAAAATGTTTTCCGGATTTCATATCATATAAACACCAAATCCCAGCATGCATTGCGGCTAAAACATCCAATAAACGAGCTTAAAACCATAGCTGAGGATCTTGGGTAATCGCCGGTTATTTTTATTTTGAAATTCAGTTCCTGACGGACGCCAAAAAAGCCCGAGATTATGGAATTAAACCAATAAATAAAAGCAAGGATAATTGTGTGTTATTGGTGAGTAAATAACAGTGTGTTATTTTGAAAAGAATATCAAATTAGAAGGAAAAAAAGATTTAAAAAATACAGATTTCAGTATCCTGAGGCTCTGAGCCCCATTTATTTTCCTCACAGACGGCAACAAAAGTCCGAAATTATACGATTTCAAATAAAAGCAATAACTGTGGCTTGATATTGAGTAAGAACATGTTTTTATGAACCACACAGCTTCCGGTCTTCCTCGACCCGACCGGAGAAAAAGACGTGCTGCAGGCAGTAGAAATACATTGCTTTTAAAATCGAAAAAACACGAAAAAAAGGGGCAAATCGTGTTGGTGAACACGAATCAATAGATTAAAAATCGTGTTGGTGAACACGAAATGCCGTGAGACTGGGTTGGAATATTTATGATGCAAATTCATCTTGTCCACGATGCAACTGCCAAGAAAGCTAAGGTCAAAGAACTGCTTTTGAATCTTTCCCTCTTTAACGTACAGCATGTAGCCTTTTGCAGCAGCGGTCGGTTGTCTGCTTCACATGTTCCTCTTAGCTCGCTGCCCTGCCTATCCCAGTAAGCAAGATCTCTATTTGGAGTGTTTGGAAAAGGACACACCCCCCACCCACCCACACACACACACACACACACACACACACACACACACACACACACACACACACACACACACACACACACACACACACACAGCTGCTTAGGGAAAAGTGCAGTGTCAGGGTCCGCTGAGGGCAGACTCAAATCATCCTGACAGCTACCTCCTCTCCTCTTTCCTCCTGGCTCTCTCTCCCTCTCCTCCTCCCTCCATTCATCTCACCCTTCCTCACCTCTCCGCCCCCCCCCCCGCCCCCTCACCACTACCCAATGCAGCCCATCTATCATCTTTCACCTGCTCCTCTGTCCCACCTCTTCTCTTCTGCATTCTAATGTCTCCTCTCTCCTCCTTCCCTTCCCTCCTTAGCACCTCCTCTCCTCCATCCTTCTGCATAGTGCCAATCTTTTATAGGCCAGATCATTATTCAACATCGTATATGAGAAAACAGAGGCGGAGAACCAAATGCCACACTCTCTGTCTCTCTTCCTCTTTTATTTGCTCACCCCCCTGCCTCCCACTGCATATATTCTCCTCTCTTTATCATTTATAAACCTTTCTTCGCTCAGCCTATATCTGTCTTCATCCTCTTTCATCCTGCTGCCTCTGTCTGTCCATCACTTAAATCCCTTTTATATATGTCTGTCTCTCATTCTCCCCCTTCTCCAGTCTTCCTTTACCTCACATCACTCCCAAGTCAGATAAGTCTGTAGTATTGATATAAAGAGAGCAGACACACGTGTACAGTGTAAGACTTTGTTGGGCTCTCAAATAAACTCGAACAAAGAAAGAGCACATTAAGCAGACAGCCACGTAGGCAGTTTCACGGAGATGTGGCTTCCACAATAAGTGTGGAGCAAAGCAGTGAGTTAAGAAGTGATTTATATGACAGAGAAGCTGCAGTCAACGATAATGGTTTTACTAATGATTTAGACCTTGTCTTTGTACTCTGCCTCGATCAATCATTTAACTTCACGCAAGGTTTTTTTTGTGTCCTCAACTCATTTATTCTCTTCACTTATCTTCTCTTGATGCTACAAGTTAACATCAAATAATTCATCATCTGCATATTTAAACATACAATTTCCACAAAAAACGTGTAATAAAGTAATCATTGCCTCATTATTTACTAGAGAATTGACATTTACCCATTTTAATTGTATTTTCCTACGAAAGGTATAGAATTGTACTAAATATATCTTCAAAGCTTGTTTTCTATCAAATGTTCAGATGTATGTTCTGGAAATGTATGCTAATTATATCTAGTAAGATAAATACTGATGTGCGTATTTAAACATTTTCAGAAAACCATGAACTAATGTTCTCAGTGTAAGTAATCAACTGGAAAACATCCCCCCTTTAACCAACTCTTTGAAAATGAACCTTGTAACAGACTCTACATTCTGCATTGGTATAAAAATCTAGTATTATTTGATCATATGCACACATGTAGACACACCTTTCTGCGATGCGGAAGTCCTGGGGACTTGATCGAAAGTAGACCAATAGGTAAAGTGATGTGATGTGACACTAGCCTCAGGGCAGAAGGGGGAAAAAGAGAGTTGTGGAGGAGAGATGAAGAGACCATATGACACAGAGAGGAAGACAGCAGAGCAGCATTTAGTGTTACAGTGGATGTACGGTTACCAGCTGTGGGCATTTAGCAGCTGCCTGCATGTTTGAATTAGCATCACAGCAACTCTACCAGCAGGAGAGCCATGTGTCCAGACAAGCATCCTGACACAAAGCTGCAAGACAATGTTATTAGAAAGCTACAGAGAGAGCAGGGGAGAGAACACCTTGGGGGGCTGAAGTGCATTACAACACAGTTTATGTTGATGATAAATCAAATATCCTACAGTTGTAATCGATCCAAGATTAATCACTTATTTGCCAGCTATACATGATACTTTTCAGTGATGATTTCATTTAAAGGGGCCCTATTATGCTCATTCTCAGGTTAATAATTGTATGTTGTGCCTCTACTGTGACATGTTTACATGCTCAAATGTTCAAAAAGAACAGTCTGCTCTGATTGGTTAGCTGTCTGGCTCTGTTGTGATTGGCCAACACAATATGGTAAGTTGGTGTTAAGACATGTGTTAAGATATGTCAGTATGTAAACAAAAGAAGTCCAATGGAGGCGTTTCAGGCAAATGTTAATATTCACTTCTCGCTTATGCTCAGAATGTTACTTTCACTGTCTTTGAGATTGAATAGCTTTGACTAGTCAGTAGCAAAGGACTGCTTGGCTTTCCTCCACTATGTGGTTGATAGTTTAGTCAGGCAGGTACTTCTTTGTATTCTTTTAATTTAACAGCAGCGATAAAGCAGCAGTGATGTGAAGCTTTAATCAACCTGAGGTGCAGTTTGTCTCTCCGAAATCGCCTTCAGAGCGCATGAACGTCAGAGACTCCCACACTATTGGAAGTTAGAAAAAGGCATACTCTGCTGCTTTTCCCCTGTAATCAACACCTCGTTTTTCAAGAGACCTGGGATTGATCCTAAATCACTCCTTCAGTCACAACTTCCTGTATATCAGACTCTCAATATTTTATTTGAAAAGTTTGCAGTATATTCAGATTTCTGACACTTAATATTATCAATGTTTTGCTTGTCTATGTATGGTCTCCTCCTACAGACCTGTCAATCTACAAGTTTGGATAGGCTTTGATCTTTTATTTTCATGCCACAAAATGCAGTGGGGCAATGCATTCTTAGATTGCTATCAGAAAGTAAACAATCTTTGCTTTTCCGGAAGAAGGTCCGAAATATCAAGATTGTTAAGCTCTAGAATGGGATTTTGGGAAAATCCACTGCGCCTCACACAGACAGACACACACACACACACACACACACACACACACACACACACACACCACACACAAACACACACACACACACACAACACACACACACACAACACACACAGGTAATGATGATAATATCAGTAGTCGCTCCCTGAGGCCCTGAAGGTCTGCCTGATCAGACCTGTGTGTGTGTGTGTGTGTGTGTGTGTGTGTGTGTGTGTGTGTGTGTGTGTGTGTGTGTGTGTGTGTGTGTGTGTGTGTGTGTGTGTGTGTGTGTGTGTGTGTGTGTGTGTGTGTGTGTGTGTGTGTGTGTGTGTGCGTGTGCGTGCGTGTGTGTGCGCGCGTGTGTGCGTGCGTGTGTGTGCGCGTGTGTGCGCGCGTGTGTACGTGTCTTTGAAGGACTGACCCTGATCAATGTGTGTTAAAGCCATAATGAGGAATCGATTGGTTGTCCTGGAGACTCCTGCCGGACACACATGCCCTCACTCACTCACACATACACACACACACACACACACACACACACACACCACACACACACACACACACACACACACACACACACACACACACACACACACACACACACACACACACAGTGTCCATCTGTCTGCAGTGATAGGCCTATTACTTGATAACAGTGAAGTCAGTCATCCTCCTCACTCTCTATTAACGGCTTGGAGACAGACTGACTTTGATACTACACATACGCAGGGTGAGTGTGTGTATCATATCCAAAAAACACACCTCACACCAAATTAAAACCCAGCATTGCAGGGCACCCACTGTCATATCCCTAGGTCCATTA
Organism: Gymnodraco acuticeps; assembly: GCF_902827175.1. Taxonomy (NCBI): domain Eukaryota; kingdom Metazoa; phylum Chordata; class Actinopteri; order Perciformes; family Bathydraconidae; genus Gymnodraco; species Gymnodraco acuticeps. Next base: position 1,352,632 of record NW_022990526.1, read on the forward strand.
AAACAAACAAAACAAAATATGTAATATAATATATAATTCACTTACTGTGGATCACATTGACTACTAATGACAATGAGTGCATTAGTGCAAACCAATTCCAGAGCTGAGATAATAGCTATAATGGCTGTATGGATTCCTAATTCTTAATTCAGGAGTAATATGCAAGAGGCTTTCCTAGCTTGGATACATCTGTGTTTTTTAATATGGTATAATGGTTGCATTGGGTCTGAAGTCTTCGTCTCCAGAGATGTTTGTAGTATATTGGAGAAAAACAAATAGTAGGAAGTGAGTGAAGTAAGAGTCATCCGTAGCAGCTGCTAAACTACAGCCTGTCATGGCTTATGGGAATTGTCAGTGCTGCTGCAAGTTTCTTTGGACAGTCAGAGAGCTTGGCTGAATTAACCACCTCCATATTTGTTTTTCACTTTACATAGAGGCTGAATTTCAATCCGACCCCCACACACTCTGGAGTCACAATCACAGCTGAATGAGGCTCCCTTCTTTCGGGTGGAGGGTGTAAATTACCCTCTCTCAGGCAGAAACAGGAACTGTCCTAGTAACGCTTTCACATCAACGTATCTCGGACAAAAAATTCTAAATAATAACTTTGATAAAACTCCCCAAAAACAGTTAGTTTAGTTTCTTGTTCTGTTTCATATCGGATGTTTATGAATTGCTTGATTTTTGCTACAGTCGGTCTTCTGCTTTCTTGTGTGTAGGGGTAGGTTTGTAATTGAGCCAGAGCCTTAAAAATACAATTTTCACTTCCCTATAAACCAACCTTAAAATTAATGGTAGGGTTAAGCTAGAATTGGATTATGTCATTCACATGAATTTAGGAGGAAAATTGCGTGTATGCATTTGTATATCTAATAAGCTGTTTCAGTTATTTTCCAAATGTTTATTATAGACCCCCCAATACTTGATTTGTGACATGCACTTCTCAGATAAATGTGCATAGGCAAATGACAAAATAGTCATAACAAAACCAGAATAATAAGGTGATATTGGAAATGTCATTGCTTTTTGTAATGAAATATGATACCCAGTAATTGTCTGTTTGAACATTAATTTGAAATTAGAGTTGGCCTTTCAATTTCATAATTAATCTAATGTTCTTGCTGAGCAGAGTCAAATAGATTTAATTTAGTTTCAAATTTAGTTTAGACTTTTCCTTTTTTTGTGCACAAACATGATGAGGACAACAAAACATAAGAAAACATTTGGAAACGTTGGCCAAATAATACAATTTATGACAGTTATGTTTAAACAAGGTTTATTCTATTGGTTATATTGTGAAGACATTGACACATACAGTACTACTACAAGTCTGGCCTGCTTTCAGCTCCTGTGTGAGTGTGTGTGTGTGTGTGTGTGTGTGTGTGTGTGTGTGTGTGTGTGTGTGTGTTTGTTTGTTTGTTTGTTTGTGTGTGTCTGCAGACGCTCTGTCTACAGCTAAAGGCACCCCTGATGTTTGAAGAAAATGTGCAGGTGTAAGAACTCCCGACCTAAAGAGAGAGGGGGAACGTGTGAAAGCCAATTAAGACACAGGCAGAGGGAGGGGGGGGAGCATCTGTGTCCAAACCTTGTTCTTGGTTCACGTCAGACAAGCTGTGGAGAGCTTTCCCGTTCAACACCAACTCCCCCCAAAACACACACACACACACACACACACACACACACACACACACACACACACACACACACTCTCAAGCAACAGTTGTTTTAATTAGCTTCAAAGGAATATTTGTGTACCAGTTATTCACCCTGTGTTACCTTAAATGTAGTGAGGGAAACTTTCCCACATGCCTCCAACAAGGAGGACCACAAAAACAGATAAGATAAGTGAAGTAAATGTGAACGACAATAGCAAAAACATATCAAAACACTGTTGGAAACTCTCACACTAGATGTGCCTTATAATCCAAGTCACATTGGTCTGTTTTCATGCTCGCTACTTCCCAATCTGATGACTTTTAGCCCCATTACCTTCAATTCATTAAGACTTTTCCTCCAGTTTTAGATTCCACATGAATGCATGCAGGAAAAACTAAGATTTCTTAACACAAGGTAAAAAAGGATGAGTAGTTGATACACCAAAGATAATTTTGGGGGGCCTGAAGTAGTCCTTTATTTGAACTTCCACAATCTGTTTAACAATCCATCATTATCTGTGCTTCATTTTGGAAGCAACATTTGTTCTCCAACCATGTCTTTCATGTTAGCAAGGAAAAACAACTCATACATTGCTTGTCTTCAAGGGAATTTCAGGAAAAGGGTGGGAGAAACAAATTATTGTCTTTCCCTACGGCAAGTCTCCAAAAGAGTGAGAGAGGAGGATGATGGGATTTAACAGTTTGTTAGAAGCCGTGTTCCTCCTACACAGAGACACATTGGAGGAAACCTCAAACCCTTCTATAGATCCTGCTGGGTGCATGGCCACAGGCTCTCAGTGTGTGAGTGCACCAGTGTGTTTATTTGTAAGGCAGAAAGTGTGTGTGTTTGTGCAGGCCTCCCGCATATGTGTGTTTGCATGCTGACTTAGAAGTATGTCTGTCAGGCAGGAGGCACACCTGTCTCTGTCCGTCTGAGGGGAGGAGCTGGCAGGGTGGATGCAGTGTCATGTTCTCTCCGGCTACGTCCACACTGTCCCAGCTGAATGAGAAATATTTTTCTTTTCAAATTTCCCACACCCTAAAAGAGAGATTTTGTAATCAGCCTGCAGTGGATAGATCTGAAAAAAACCTTCATTGTTTATTTAGTTTCGTGTGGTTGTGGAAAACTGAGCTTTCGATCCCTTGGCTTTTTCTCCCAGTTCCACTAGATTTTGGCTTTTATACACAATCTACTCCAACACAGAAAAGGAAAAAAATGGGACAAAGAAGTGGCCATTTTTCCATTGTTCATCTTTAAAGGGGCTCTAATATGCTAATTTCAGGTTTCATAATTGTACTTTTTGCCTCTACTGAGACATGTTTACATGCTTTAATGTTAATATTTGTGCTGCAGCACCTCTTTTCACCCTCTGTCTGAAACCAGAGCCCAGTCTGCTCTGATTGGTTAGCTGGCCGGCTCTGTTGTGATTGGTCAACCGTTTAGAGATGTCCCGCCCCTTAGCCTAACATAGAAAATGTGTTGGAGCGCTAGCCAATACAAGCATGAGTGTTACATTGTGATGTCACTATGTTGCAGAAGTAAACAAAGGATTCCTATGGAGGCGTTTCAGGCACCACACGAGTATGTGGGAGAGAAACTCCCTCTGGAGGGAACTATGGGATTTTAGACTTTGCAGACCATTTACATGCACATAAACCTATATGATAAAAACTACAGGAAAGGGAAAACCCCAATAAAGCACAAGGGCCACTTTGTGAGATCAACCAGAAAATGTTAGTCTATCTATCGATCTATTTCATCTCCATCCTCCCTCTCAGCGTTGATAATAAAGGGTCGTTTCAAATTCAAATATTCATAAATTCTAATATCCTCTCTCCCCCATCTATCTCTGCATCCTCTGTCTCGCCCACACATTGGCGCTTGGCCGCTGCCTGACAGCAGACAGAAAGGCTTTAGAGGAAAAGGAGACAGAGAGAAAAAAGGAATAATTCAAGGAATGATGGATAAAAGACAACAATTAAAACAATAGAGAAAGAGCAAGGCAGGAAGAAGTAGAAAAAGAGATCTTGTCAGGGAAGGAGTAGCCGTTAAACAAAGTTGTCGTTTCACAAAAGAGGAGGAAGAAACTGTCGCAGGGACGAGGCGTTCTCTTGGGAAAATATGACAGGAACTGTGACACGTACACACGCTTGTAGCATCGCACACACAGATGCACACACACATGCTCGCTGTGCTGCGAGAGCTTGCGTCATAACTGTAGTGTTAGTTCCACGCAACACAGACACAAAGCATGATGGGAGTGTGGGAGGTGTAGGACCATCATTATGTCAGGAGCTTATCCACCTGACAAAAAACACACACTATAACTGCTTGCACATACACACTCTTTTGTGAGTTCAATCTGCTCCAATTGTCTGGTCTGTTTGTGTCTTTGTGTTACAAGACAAGAGGCAATAAGACAAATGCGTACACACACACACACACAACACACACACGATTGATATGTCTGTTAGCTAGAGCATGTGTACATTTTGTGTCTATTTCAGTGTCTTTGTGTGTGTACAAGTATTACTCTAATCGCTATTCAAACAGCCACATTAAAGGTACAATGGGTAGGATTTGACAGTTGCGATCTGTAAACACGGCTTCACAGATAGCCCCTCCCCTTCGGTTTTACGATGGTTACGTTTCTCACCAGGGGTGAAAGCTGCCTTTTGGATGATTGCTCACAATCTAGTACCCGGTCAGTACTTCTTTATAAAAGTTGATACCCAGTAATGCCCTGTAATACAATCAATTAGGGGAATACAGGCAGAGGCAGGGTCTCATGCAGATACAGACATCATCTTGACCCTTTTAGGAGTGGGACTTTATTATGGAACTATTGATATTGTACTGCTGCAATTCTATTGACACAAATCTAGTCCCTAAAATTCAACAACTGACTTGGTTTTTAGTTCTAGTTAAGGGTTGGACATGGATTGTAAAAAATAGTGAAAAGCACCCCTTTTATATCAATGTATCTTTGATATAAAGAAAACAACACGATTGAGATGGAAGTAATTTAACTCTGAGTCAAAGGAATTTCTGTCCAGGAATCTATTTTAGAGTCGGCAGGTGTGTCCTTGGTCTCCAGACACTGAGGAAGTTATGTGTCTGCTGAGTCCCCCTATAACACAAACTGTGAGATATTACTAAAGAAAGAAGAACCAGGAAAGTGACCTAAATCCACTGGAAAATGTAGAAAATGTGAATTTCTCCGAGAACTGAAGGCCCCCGGCTGAGTTACAAACATTATTGAATTAGACCTGGGAAAAGATGTAAACTAGAGTCATTTGTTCCAGATTAATCAATTTCTAGCATCAAAGGCTGCAGGGTGCATCTGCAGTTCAAAAAGCTCTCACACTCTCACTTTGACCCCATAGTGTAACAAAAAGCAATAGACACGTTTTCTTTCTTCATATCAATTTCATTTTACAAAATGCTTCTTTTGAAGGCATATCATTGCCTTTATTCAGAATAGCATGAATCTTTTAATTCACACAATAACAAGTAACTCAGAATGAGTTAAATGTGTGAGATAGGATTCATTTTTTCATAGCATTTCTAAAGTGCATCACACATGTGAATCAATGCCAGATGAAAGGGAGTACGTCATTCTAAATGTGCGCTCTCCTTTTGTTTGTAATAAAATCTATAAAATGGTGATGAATCCGGTATCAGTTGGAGTATATAATCACTCTATTGCCGCGCAGTTATTTGTTCTATTTTTCTTCATGCAGGTGGTGCTTTTCCTCCTCCACCATCTGTGAACTGTTGATGTCTTTTGCTGCATTCATAGGAATTGTAATGACGCCTCGGTTGATGGTAACGGTGCTTTCAGAAGTCCCTCGAGCCACTGATACAGTAGATGCAAACAATTTGCTCGTAGCTTCCGTTACGTAGCCGAATCCCATGTGAAGAAAAAACGAATGAAGAAAAAAAGAAAATCTAATAATATCAGAGACAAAGCAGTTTGAAAGGATTCAACCATTTCCTGTTCCTTAAATCAAAGTATGTTTACTCCCCCCCCACAGAACACCTAATTAGGACATTTATTAAATGTCTGTACATCAAGAACGTACAGTAGATATCAAGCATAGGTTAATAATACCCCTGTGGTAGTGCATGTAATCTTGGAGGAGGTTGATTTATTAAATCCCCCCAAAAATAATTTGATGCGAATATACCTGAATGTTTCTTGTTTTTGTTTATCTTTACGGTTTATTGCACTTATTGTCATCCGCTTTAGATAAAAGCATCTGCTAAATGTAATCTAATCTAATGATATTTGTTGGTCCTCTGCAGGTATGACTATGTAGAGATCCACGATGGGAACTCAGAGACCGCTGACCTTCTGGGGAAGCACTGCAGCAACATCGCTCCTGCACCAATCATATCGTCTGGTGCCTCACTCCACATCAAGTTCGTATCCGACTACGCTCACCAAGGGGCGGGCTTCTCGCTGCGCTACGAAATATTCAAAACCGGTAAGTGGTTGCTTCTGTTATGTACTTCTGCCATTTGGCTTTTTAGCTATCTTTATGTTTATAAAAGAGGAGGAAGGCCATGGCCAATTATTTTAAAATGTGAAGAAGATCTGGATTACAGGTCTAAATTGCTAATTATTTTTTCACTTTTATTAAGATTGCTAGAGAGGGCATTTGGCCTTGGCAGGCAGATCTTCACACTCCGAATGCCCTTCTTTCTTTTTTTCTTTTTTTTCAAATAACATTACTTTTTACAGACATTATTTTGTCTCGCAGAAGCAGGTTTGCATAGAATGCAAATGGAGTGATTTGTAGAAAAATCCTAAATTAACTGAGAAGATAAATACTGTACTATTTATCCTCAGAAATGAATTTCGAATCACGAGTTCATGTGAATGTTTTGGACCTTGATAATTCACTATATATGAGTCAATGAAGAAGGCGCAAACAGATTAGCAGTTCGTCTGCAGAAAATTGACATTCATTTCCCAATTGTATTACATACTGTAGACAGATAGTAGAGAGTTCAAAGAACATATGGAGAAAGAAACTGGGGATAATGGCCAGACTCAAACAGTGAGCGTTGTGATTAAACCCTAGGACTCCAGGGGGCCCCTGGATGTGACATACTTTTTCCTGATAAAGCGATTCTCTACCTAAAGCCTATATTTTGAGAATCCAAGATCCTCAAGGGGCACATTATCCATGTAAACAACCCTCACGCATGAACAGACTTCACAAAAGTTAACTGGATTTTGGTAGGATTTCACCTTTACAAATAGGCTATTAGCAACTGTATTACAAGCTACTCATAGAGGACTCAACATGCTTCATTAGGTGACCAAGTCTTGTTTATCTCCCCGGTGTCATGAGAGACAGAGACGAGAGACACGGCAGAGGACCCTTGAGAGCCCTTTAGACTGTCCAGGCGAGACATCCTTCCCCTTCATGGCACTTTGTGTGTGTGTGTACATGTGTGTGTGCCTGACATGGCTCCCCTTCACGCTGCCATGGGTCAGCCAAAGCGAGACCAATTGAGATCAAGGGCGAGTGAGACAGAGGGGCGCATAGTGTCGGCCCCACAGCCATCTTGTCCCGTTCCCCCTGAAAGCATTCCACACATGCCCGCTTAATTGAGTCCTGAGCCATGTTCCCCAGAGACACCCCCGCACACACACATACACACATATATGCACAGAGGGATGAAGTTACTAACACAACACGTGCGCTTGCCGGTGTTTCTCACTCGCTGGCACCAGCCTTTTGGGAGTTCTTGTGTGTGTGTTTTTTGCCAGACAGAGTCCACCAGATAGACTTAAAAACAACAAGGGTGTCAGTGTTCACACCCTAGCACCCTTGGGAGATAAAGAGAGATTCAAACAGAGAGAGATTTGTGAACCATAAAAATCGATTTTGTACAAATTACATTTTAAGCATCAAACACTTACGCATAGTTTAATGCGAACCATTTAGAAATTGAGAGTTGCTTTAATACGAACATAAGTTAGTTATTCATCGTAAACATCGGCTCACAATTTCAGTACAAGAAAAAACAAAAAAACAAACAGGTATGACCGTTATTTAAAAGGGTTGGGATTAGGGTTTGTAACTGGTTGGATTTGTTAAGGTTAGGTAAATCAAGGTTAGGGTTAGGGTGATAGGATTTACTTTGCCTTTCATAATTGTTACAAATCTTTGTTAAAAATGATATCTGTTTTATGAAATGTGACAATTTCAAAGTCACGGTTTGGGTAGGTTTAAATAACGATCATGGTTTGGGTTCAAATAAGTACTTGGTTTAAGTTCATGGAACAAGAGTGGTTATTGTTGAAAGAAAGCCACATTGACAATCGGTATGAAACCCCTTAAACCAACAGCGGCTGGACAATATGTGTAGGCTGTTGCACTTGAGTGTAAACAGATGTTGTTGAGTGGCATTTGCAGAAACAACCTATTCTGATTTTTGGTTTGGACGGACTTCGTTTAGAGGGATAAACCACATGCAAAAAACCTTTCTGTTTGGAAAGACGTCTGCTTTGATTGATAAATATATATGCATTAGCATATATACTGTACTTCTTCTTTAGTCTCTGTTTGTGTAACTTTGTGTGAGTGTGTGTATTTATGTGTCTAGCTTTCTCTGGCAGTAATAATGAAGCCATTTGGAACATTCAAGCTGTTGCCATACTGCTAGCAAGATCTTGTTATCCTGGAAGGTGCAGCAGAACGTCTGGTTACGTGGGTGACTAGATTTATTTTGTGTGTCTGTTATACTGACTGTATAGCCTCATCGTGAACCGTCAAATATGTTTCTGTCTGTGCTACCCTTGCACATTCTGTTCCGTTCAACCGACTGCAAAAGAAAATTGAAAAGTCTCTCTTTTGTATTTCCAAGGCATTCATTTGATAGCATATATACTGTCACTACTAGAAGCAGAAAATGGAGGGAAATAAGGATAGAGGCACTGTTTAATTAAATGTATTTGTTTTGTCTTTATTACATAATCGCTGGTCTTTGGTTTTTATTTTTGTCTTTAAGAACATTTTATATTATCAGTTTTTTCTTTTTGTATATTAAATTAAGTCTAGAAAATACACTTTGGAGTAAACACATTTCAAATCACTTTTTTGGGACTCACTCGCCATTTTACTTTATAATCTCTGTTACTTGAAGCATTTTCTATTATTTAGTGAGATTACTAAGTGACAGCATTTTCCGTGGGTCATGACTTGTTTAAATTGGTGTTATAATTATTAAACCAAGCTGCTTTAAAAAATAAAAAGTATAGTATATATGTCAGTATAGTTAGTATATATTCTAGTAACCATTTTCTAGTGTTGATAATGGTTTTGCATTTTTCCTTTCTAATCCATCATCCCCTTGTCACTGCTACAATCCCACAATCCCTTACTGTAGCTAGGGTCTGTGTTTTAGAGTAATGAGAATGTGTGTGCGTGTATGTTTGGGGGATTGTCCCCCACTCTCCGGGTGTCCTAATTACTGGACCCTTCAAAGATTAACAGTCTAATGAGTTTGAAAACGGGCAGACATACATGAACAGAAACGCATATCTAACCTAGAAAACATGTAAAAAAACAACAAAAGCAAGCATGTGTTAGGGCTAACCCTGACCCTTTCCATTCTACAGTTACATTTACACAACATACAGAAGTTCACATACAGTAGAAAGATTATAAATATGGACCTATTACATATTGCGCTGATAAACCCTAACCCTATATGCCAACATACACTTGAACAAAGACGTGCGCAAACACTGTAACAAATGCCAAAATTAAGTGCAAACACCAAGACTACTTGAACACAAAAACACAAATACACATGCCACACTTGTTTTTGTTTACAGCTCTCTTGTTTTGCTCTATGGATACTGTAGTAAAATGAAAGCCAATAGGATCACAGCAATCCGGAATGTGGCGACCAATCACCATTCACTGTCTAGGCAGTGTGCCCCCAGCTGTTATTGTGACCCAGAACTCTTCACACACACACACACACACACACACACACACACACACACACACACACACACACACACACACACGCGCGCGTGCACACACCCACACACACATATGAATGCACTGATGCTGGCTGGACAGTTACTCACAAATGCAGGGCAGCTTGCATGTCTGCACGCACATTTTAACTCACTCACCCACATACACACTATTTGTATCAATTAGTTGGACATTTCATTGGCTTACATCCATTTGCTGGTCACTTACCTTAGCCTTAATGTTAACCCCTAACCTCTACCAAAAGCGTTAAGAAATAAGGTTATGATTTGCCCAAACCTCTACCAAAAAAACTAATCATAACCTTATTTTGTAACACTTTTACCTTATGGAGACTAGCTTTGGACCTTAATAAGAAGCGAAACTGCTTAGTTCAACTGTGTGAACAGATTTCTGTGAGTCAGACACACACACACTCCTCAGGGGGTATAATGTGGAAGCTATCGTGACAGTCCTTCCAATAACTGCTGTTGTTTACTTTCTACCAAATACCTTTAGGCACTTCCTCTCTGCCTCTGTCCGACTACCCATCTAGCCAGTTTATTACACCATCCAACCAATCAGATTGGTCCCTCATTCTTCTTCTGGCTTTCATTGGGGAAAGTGGATCCAGTTCTGACCCAGTGTGGAGAGAAAAGGAGCTCTGTGGTAGGGCTAATTAAACAAACAGCAGAGGTGTAATTTCCCTCAAAATGCACAACAGATGAGGTACACCTATGTTCATTTCCTTGGTCTTTGTTTAGCACTTTTCAACATAAGGCTTTTCAACGTGCTTTACAAAGATGAAAAACATAAAGAGCATTAATTAGTAAATAGTGCAGAGGAAACAAATGCGTTGAAATATATTTTAATCAAGCAGTGCCTTTGCCTAAATGTATCTTTTACATTTGTACACTGCCACTTACTGAGAGAGGATTTTAAAAATGGGAATTATGGGATATATAGCATGCTTAGCGCTTTAGCTCAGTGCGTTAGCTCAGCGCGTTAGCTCAGCGCGTAAGCTTAGTGCTTAGTGCTGCTTGTCTCTGAACAAGATAGTTACTCAAAAAGTAATTTATTTCATATTATCAACATCAGACAAATAATGCAGAGCCATAAATGAAAGAGAAGCACTTCTGTGTTTTAGTGACAGCAGAAACTAAATGAAATGCCAACGGCACAAACAGGACACAGACAAACTTCATGTGTTCATTTCTGTTGAAAAATATTTGTTGATGTGGGTTAGTGTTTTAGTGTTTTAGGTGATTGGAATAAAACAGGCAGTCTTTAGAGTTATGGCACACTCTCCAGCACGATAAAATCAAGAATACATATTTCCCTGATTTACTTGTAGTAAAGTAATGCTGGGTTGTAGGAGCTTTTAGCAAATTGCATTGGAATAGCTAAAGGGGTGGTTTTCTTGTGAGAGTTGGATTTCATATGTCAGCGTTAATTTGGTTGAAAAGGGAGTTTATTGTGGGGGGAAATCCCTGCTGTGATTCAGTGACAGAGGCTGAAATATAATGTCAGGGCAGTTTCAGCACCACAAACCTGCAACTTAAATGAAACTGAGGTGGAATCTAACCATATGTATGGAAAACCCAAGCTGTGGTTTGGAACTGTGTGTGGGCCTGCGGTGTGTGTGTCTCTCTGTGTGTTTGCGTTAGAGAGAAGGAGGGCATAATTATGGGTTTGATCCAACTAATAGCCCATTGGCATGAACGACAGTTTAAACGAAAGTATATGTCTGCATGCCAGCTTACCACACACACACACACACACACACACACACACACACACACACACACACACACACACACACACACACACACACACATACACACACACACATACACACACACACACACACATACACACACACACATACACACACACACACACACACACACACACACACACACACACACACACACACTGACAGATTTGTCTCCCCAAGATCACTGAGCCATAAGCACCAGAGCTAGATCTACCCGGCAACACACACACACACACAACACACACACACACACACACACACACACACACACACACACACACACACACACACACACATACACACTTCCTCTAACCTTACCCCATAGTGAAACACGTGTTTCTTTCACAGTCATCCAATTCAAACAGATGGGAAGTGAGGAGAAAAGAATAGGAAATGAGACAGTGGGAGGGAAGGGAGTGATGGAGCTGTGGAAGATGAAAAGGTACATGGGACTATGGTAAAAAAAAAGAACAGCAGGAGAGAAGACAGTTGGAAAGATCAGTAAAAAGAAGAGAAGTGCGATAAACCATTTTCTAAGGAAAGGAGAAATTAATTAGGAGAGAAGTTGAACAGGACAAAAGTCATAGAAATCAGAAATATGTACAGGGGAGACAACATGCTGGTTGGAATAGTTTAAACATACTGTATTTCAAATACATTCCTTTTTTGCGTTTCAGTTTACTTTAAAAATAGAAACAAGGAGGGACAAGGTGGAGACAGACGTGTGAGAGAATCTGGAGAGGGGTACAGACTGAGAAAGAAAGGAGGGCACAAGTGTTTTGGTGATGTTCATGAACATGAAGTAATGAGAAGGGAATAAAATTGCTGCCGGCAACGGAACTGGTCAGGCGTTCACTACACACTCACACACACACATGCTCTTACTCACGCAGACCGGCGCTATCCAGCGACTGACTCTGCAGGGGGGCCAGACGCAAGGGGATCCCAGTGAGAGACAGTGTGTGCCCACGTGCAAGTGTGTGTTTGCTTGTATATGAGATCATTGCACGAGGGGTCACAATAACACGCAAATGAGGCTAGGAAGTGGGACAGAAAAACAGACAAACGGGGATGGATCAAGACAGACAGACAGTCCCTGATGCACTATAAATACATTGGTTGCTGTGGAAAATGGACAATCACATACATGTTTGATAGGCATTCATATAGATTAGCAAGCAAACCAACATGGGCAGGCTTTTTTTTAAAATGTATTTCAACTTCTGTAAAATGTAACACCACATTATATTGGCCATATTACAAATTTTGGAATATTTTACCCTAGGATGCTGCGGTGGAGGGTCAGTGAAATTCCGGAACAAACGTAAACTGATTGAAAATTAAAATAGAAGAGGAAGGGTGGAGACAGGAAAATAACAACGTCAATATTCCTGGCTACACCTAGAAAAGTTTGTTTTCATCATGAAAGTGCAGGGCCTAACGCACACATTCTGCTTGTGTTTTCGTCCGGTTTAGCAATATAGTTTCCATGGAGATTTCCAGCAAAACTAGCCGTTTTTAGCTCTAGACCAATTTCAATATTGACAGCACTCAAAGCCCAACACACACAAGTGAGAAGAAGACACTTTTTGTTCCAGTTATGAACACAACATGGGAGTAAAATCGTCATAGACCCTCGAGACAGACACAAAATGGGGCTAAAACATGTCTGATGCAGACTTATTGTTACACCTAACTATACATAGACACGCACACACACGTTTAAATGCACTTTGCATGCCAGAGTACACGCTCTCTCTCTTAATGTGCTCTTAGACACTTTCTCTTCACAAACTCATGCAAGCACGCCAGCACAATAGCTGACAGTCGAACAGACTGGAGAGAAATGGGTTACCATAAGAGGCTTAGACAGAGAGTGTGTGTGTCTGGGTCCTTGGTCATACATGGCTGGGTAGACTGGAATAATGGTCCAGTTGCTGTGACCACATCCACTCCATAGCATGTGTGTGTGAGTATTAATAGAGAGGGTATTACAGTTATTCAGAAAGGAAGAGCTCCAGATTACCCCCAGATCACTGTCTGTGTGTGTGTGTGTGTGTGTGTGTGTGTGTGTGTGTGTGTGCGTGTGTGTGTGTGTGTGTGTGTGTGTGTGTGTGTGTGTGTGTGTGTGTGTGTGTGTGTGTGTGTGTCTGTGTGTGTGTGTGTGTGTGTGTGTGTGTGTGTGTGTGTGTGTGTGTGTGTGTGTGTTTTTTTGTTTCTCATAACTACTGGACCACCCAACCATGATACTATCAACAGATTACATCTATCTGTCCCTTCTGTTTACATCTTTATCATATCTTCATTCCTTTGTTGCTCTGTCTCCCTAAGCTCCAGTGTTCTTCTTGTCTTTATTCAGGACAGCTAAAGCTCAATCTCTGACCAAGTAAAGAGTGTAGACTGGTGGCTAGAGAGTTGTTTACCTCTTGGGCACTACAAAGGTGCCCTTGAGCAAGGCACCAAACCCGTAACGGTTCAGTCATATGTTTCAGTAACCTATCAATCTGATCTCTCAACATTGATGCATGTGCCTTTTGTTGATCAAGAAATGAACAAAAACAACATAATGAAACCATACATTTTCAGGAAATAAACAAACATTACATTATTAGTATGTCCTGCTGTTTTAATTGAATTCCGTAACTATTTATTAATACGCAAATATCAATGTTTCTTTGGAGTTAATGTTGCCCCTGTGTTTCCCCCGGGAACCTGTCGAGTTAGGGTTAGGGTTAGCATTTTGCTGATGTACACTCAAGACACACAAGTAGACGCACATTGTTGCTACCGACACCCACAATTGGTCTTTCAACCTCTATAGCAGGGGTTCCCAAACTTTTCAGCCCGCGACCCCCAACATAACAGTGCCAGAGACTGGCAACCCCTGTCAACGGGGTTAACTTCTTGTTAAAATGTATGTACTTTTTTTTAGCTGGTAAACCTGAATCAATTCGTTTTCCGTTAATCGTGCCTCCTAGTTGACCATTGTGAAGTCCTTGAGTGAGATTTCTATCAGCAAGATTCACGTCTACATTAAAACTACCGTTTCAAGTTCAGCAAAACCCAACTGGGCTCTAAATACATCCTGTTCTTTGTTTAATGTACATGATGTGGATTCAGAGTAAAGCCAGACTTCTTTTTGGTCAATAAAGCGGGATAGCTATACTGGGAGTCATAACATTGTGAGGCAGTTTGAAAACAAAACAGCACCTCTGAGTAACTTCTGACAATGATTTCATTATTTTGAGGTATCATCCCTTGAACGTTCATTTGTTAAATCTCAAACTACAGTTATTTTTTATTTTCTGCTCAATATGTCTCTAAATATATTTTATGTCTGTGTGTTCTTCCCAGGTTCAGACTGTTCCCGTAACTTCACCAGTCCCACGGGTCTCATTGAGTCCCCAGGCTTCCCTGACAAATACCCCCACAACCTTGAGTGCTCCTTCATCATCATTGTCCCTCCCAGCATGGATGTGATCCTCACCTTCCTCACTTTTGACCTGGAGAACGACCCCCTGCCGGGTGGAGAGGGAGAGTGCAAATACGACTGGCTGGAAGTGTGGGACGGGCTCCCAGGAGGTGAGAAATTGGTCAACTTGATGTGATTATGGGTCGTATTAGACCAGGGGTGTCCAAACTTTTTTCACCGAGGGCCACATACAGACAAATATTTGAAGGACTGGGCCACTCACTAGAGGTCAGGTTTATTGCCTCATAAGTGAAGTTATAAGTTATCAAAATCAATCAAATGTATGTAAATGATGCTTGATTCAAAAGCCTACATGACAGCTTTCCATAGGGTTTCATTAATTTTGTTAGCAGCTCATTCCTTAAAACAGAAGCATTAGATTGCTTATCATGAGAGGAAATAGGAAGGGTATAATTCAAGGTTGCTATGTAAATAATTTATTGGGCTTTTTTCTTATCAACTTAGATTTGTTAGAACACATTTTCAACTTGAATTGACTGAAAGTGGGCTTAACACATGAACACTACTGTGTAATACAATAATACAATAAAAGACAAGCTCAAGTTTCATGTGTGGGCCGCATTCCATTATACTTTTTGAATTTGCTGAGGACCGATTCAAAATGGCCCGCATTTAGTTTGGACACCCCTGTATTAGACAGTGGTGGCAATTCTTGATGTTGAGGATCTTTTTTTAGAGGTGTTAAACAAAGATTCAACCATTTCTGGAGGCAAAACATAGAGTAAAGTTAAAATGTTGCAAATTCTGCCCTGCCTACATCATTATTGACTGCAACTATTTTAGTGGCAATGCGTTGGTAGATGAAAGCCAAGCTTACAGGCAGGATAGGATGTTGGCACCTTCTGTGGAGAAACAACATAGCGTTTCATGGGGGAAATAAAATAGGTGTTGCTGAGAGGAGGGAGAAAAGAGGGGAGGTGAGAGGAGGAACGGTAGAGGGCTCGGATATTTCTGTTTTAGCTGCTGGAAGGAATGGAAGAGTTTAGAAACTCTAAAGTGCAACGATCTTGGATCTGGTTTCAAGAGATGGAAGAGGTAGAAAGAAAAAGAAGGGCAAGGAAAGGTTCCTCCACTGCTGGGTGGACTGGAACAAAGGAAGGAAAAAGTAGATATGAATACATGAAGGCCAGAAGACCTCTGGTCCGCCTTCAAGAAAAAAGAAAAAAAGAGAACTGAGGCAACTGGGAATGGCAGAGGAAGGAAGATTTCTGTGTTCTAAACCATTCTATTCTGGTTTAACTATTTATTTTGAGTTTTTTGTGACATATTTAGGCCAGGTTTCAGAAATGGAACAATTTGATTGGAGACCTTGTTTTATTGCTTAATTCACAAATCTTGTAAGGTACTTAGAACTTTCCCAGAAAAGACTGAACAACATTACGTGTACAGTAAAGGAGAGAAAACAATGGTTATTTTCTTCTTTTAAATGACTTTCGGTATGAATTCAGCCTGAGGATTGAAGAAAAGTCACAGAGATGGTACAAAGAAAAGAGCGGGTTGAAACAAGAAACAGAAAGGAGCCTATAGTCCTAAGTAAGAAGAGAAGACAAGATAAAAGACAGACGGACAGGGAACAAGAATAGCCACGTTCCTTTCTTGTCAAATGTGATGGCGGAAGGGAGCAGAAGTTGAAAGATGTATTCATTCAAAGGAAAAATTAAAAGGCACTTCTAGCTTGATTGTTGTGAGTGCAATAAACCACTAACGTGAAGTGAGCAAAAACAAGGATATGAAGTGTTTGTGGTTGGTATTTGTTTACACCACCTTTTATTTGTATTTGTTTAGCACTTCCAGCAATTGTCATATTGGTGTGGTTTATTGGTATTTAAGTCACCTGTTTCATGCCGCGCATTGGATGACAAAGAAAGACAAACTTGGTCCTCCTTTAGTTTAGTTATTTTGAAATGCGTCACAGCTATAAGCCAAGTGTAGCCTATTTGCAGCTCAATGTATTGGGAAATGAGCCGCCACAGTGCGTTTGTGTTTTACTACAGTGGCTACTTAACTCATTCCAATCAAAACTGTCACATATCCAAATTATGAAGCTATGAAGGGGGGCAATGCCATTGGTTTAACTGTCTGCCTGAGCACATACTGCATGGGGTGAGGCAAGGGACAAATGTGCCTTCTATTATGGAAAGATTGAAGTCATAAATAAAGTGGGAGATGGAGAAATAGCACCGTTTTTGCCTGTAAGCTACAAATAATAAAAATGAAACCCTCCAAATAAAATCTCATTTATTCAACCAGAATTACATACAAACATGGGTTATTTGTTTATTTACAGAAATCATCTTGGTGGATTTGAGATTCTCTTCTCTTTGTCTTTTGTTTTCTCTGTCCGTGCCACCATCAAGAAAATAGTTATTGCCGTTATTTGCTCAAGAGCCCTATTTCAAATATCCACCCGCTCCAACAGGGTAGTAAGAAAATCAATAGCGCTGATCGATTGGAGGCTATTTTCTTCCTCTTCCTCCTCCACAAGGCTCCTGGTGTGTGTACAGTATCTATGTGTCTGTGTGTGAGAGGAGTCAGGGAGTAGCAGGATGAAACTACTATTTGTGCTCCCACCCCACACACACTCACACCCCAGGGCTATAAATCATATTCATCTGTTTGTGTTGACACATACAAGTTGTGGTATTAGAGAAGAGGACAGTGGAGGAATCACTTAGATCCCTGGATTTACACACACATATACTATATATAGTGCACATTGTAAAAGCATGGCAAGGCCAGAGATTGAGTTTATGAACATGAAGGAATGAGAGGCGATGACATGAGAGGGCAGAGCGATGAGAAGGGAGTGATAGAGATAGTGAGAGAAAGGGAAGACAAGCAAACACATGTGAGGATAAAGGGATTGATAAAGGAATGAGATGTGATGTCTTGTGTTACCAGCATCATGAGTTACACAATAAAAACAGCAAATGATGAAATGCATAAGTTGCCGACAGATAACACACTGACCAATCCAATACATCTTGTCTGATCGACAGTGGGCCCTCTGATTGGTCGATACTGTGGGATCAGGGTGCCTCCTGAGATCCAATCGTCCACTGGGATTCTCTCTCTGGCCTTCCACACGGACATGGCTGTGGCTAAAGATGGCTTCTCGGCTCGATACAACATGACTCACAAGGAAGTCAGTGAGAGTAAGTCTAATTTAGGCTTTTTATTTCACGAAATACTAGAATATTGGAAATATCTCTTTCTAAACCTCCCTCTCTCCTGCTCTTCCTCTTCTTAGCTTTCCACTGTAGTAATGCTTTCGGTATGGAGTCAGGAAAGATCACAGATGACCAGATCACAGCCTCGTCGAGTTTCTACGATGAACACTGGCTGCCTCGACAGGCCCGACTCAATTACCATGACAACGGATGGACGCCCAATGAAGACAGCAACAGGGAGTTCATACAGGTAACAGTTTGTCCTCAAATGTACTTTAGCTACCTGGAGCTTATTTTGTGTTCATTATGACATGGCCTCATTGAGGCATTGTAGCCCCAAACGAGCTGTATTTTCTAATGTATTTATGGCATTATAAAAAAGACATACCAAACGTAATACTCAAATACATGTAATAACTACATAACCGTCCACAAATCACAAATAGAGAAGAAGGAAAAAGGAAAAACAGGAAGAAGCCTCCCCCCAAAACAAACAACAACCATAACTTATACGATTGTGCTAACACATATTGGATACAACAACCATGTATGTGGAAGGTTACAAAAAAGTTCATAAACTTAACTTAAAAATATACAATAATACAAAAATAATTTCTTGGAGAAATTCATTCTTCGTGATACGACACAAATCCACGATCCCAATCCTGGAATACAGAATCTTATTCCTGAAAAAAAGTTTACTCTGCCTAAACTAAAAACAGATTCTGCTCCTACTTTAATAGCATCTTTTCTCTTGCGTTGACATGTCGCACATAATAACTTCACCACAGCTATATTTGTGACAGCGTATGTTGGAGAGAGCGAGAGAGAGTGAGTGGGAGGTGTAGTGATATCAAGGTTTAGCAGCTAGATGCCTGGGTAAAGCATTGTTTCCTGTACTTTATCACAGTGCCAACTTCCTGCCATCCCTGTGCCAAGCTTGAGTTATGAGGCTGTCTGGGTGAGAGGGGAAAGGGAGTGTGAGGTTCACTCACCCCTCAGACAGAATGAATTCCAACCTGCCTGCAAGGCGCTCTTCAGAGTGAGGCCTTCTATAAACAACAGATTATCTTGTTGGGTGTCACCTTCCTATAGCCTTGCGAAGACTGCGCACAGGTTTTGTTTTTACTTTGCCTTTGTGAAATAGGCGTCAACTCATGATTTCCCTTCATTAAGTTATCAGTTTGAACCTTTCCTGTACTCAATGTCAGATGTGCCGAAGGAGTTTCAAGAGTCAGAAACTCTCCTCATCGCCTGAATCGTTTCTTAGAGTTCGCCATCTGGTTCAGGATACCAGCGAGAGCCTTTCTGACTTGTAGCACAATAACACCACAAAAAAACTGGCACAAAAAAGCCTTTCTTTTGTGCAGCATACTTTTTCTATCTTTTCTAAAGCCTGTGATTAGACAAACCAAGAGATGCTGCTTCTGAGTAATGATCAAACGTTTCCTCAGTGTACAGAGACAGTGATAAATGAGTGTTTTGCTCAAAGTGGCAAGAACCAAGCAAGCCCTTCTTCTGTTAATTTGTTGGAACACATTTACAGATAGCCAAAGACAAATGTGGAAAAGAAGCAGTAGTTCTGATTGTCAGAGCTCCACTGGGGCCGATGTCTGGGCCAGGCAAACACAGGAAGGGAACTTGGCCAAGAGACAGCA
The DNA here is from genome assembly GCF_902827175.1 of Gymnodraco acuticeps. NCBI lineage: Eukaryota > Metazoa > Chordata > Actinopteri > Perciformes > Bathydraconidae > Gymnodraco > Gymnodraco acuticeps. Next base: position 1,372,392 of record NW_022990526.1, read on the forward strand.
TGAGGCCAAGGCCCCATCAGCTCCACGCTTCCTTCCTGTTTCACCTCCAGTGCAGCTGACAGCTCACTCTCTCCGGCCCATACTCTCAGAATTAGCTGACATTCTTGATCAACATGAATAGCTTGAAACACTCCATATTTCTTGAATGTTTTTCCCCTTTATGTCAGATTGCCAAACTGGTCCTCTTAGCCCATGGATAGACCCCGGATTTAAATGTGTATTATTCATCTGCGCCTGGAAAAGCCATGGCCAGAGGCACTATGTTTTGGTTGTCCATCCGGGAACGCAATATCTCAGGAAAGCCTGGGGGGAATTTCTTAAAACTTGAAACAAACATCCATTTGGACTCAATGATGAACTGATTTGATTTTGTTGCTCAAGGTTCAGGGTCACTCTGACCTCACCAAACAAGTATCCAGCAATAACACAATCATTAATATGCTTAAACCATAACATTATGATATTTATGACAAACATACAAACTCCAACTTAACTGATTGGTGGAGGCTTTCAATCACAAGTCGATAATTCTAATTGTTCATGACACATCAGATTTGTGCCTGAAATTGTCTTGATGGTTGGCTATAGGCTTGTGCTCCTCTCATGTAGTCTCACTCTGGTCACCGGTGTTGTGGTGAGGTTGCTGCGTTCCACTGAGGCTCTCAGCTGTTCCCCTGCGTTAGCACCTAGCAGAGAGCAAGGACCCTGCATTTGTGTGTGTGTATGTGTGTGTACTTTGGTGTGTAGTTGTGTATGTGTGTGCGTGCAACCTTCTTTCTTGACAAGCAGCTGTCATAAATGCCAACATGCCTCTCTTCCTCGCATCATGCACCCCCTGGTCTCTTATAACTGAGTGTGTGGGTTCATCGGTACATGTCTCTGTGTGTGTGTGGTGTGGTGTGTGTGTGTGTGTGTGTGTGTGTGTGTGTGTGTGGTGTGTGTGTGTGTGTGTGTGTGTGTGTGTGTGTGTGTGTGTGTGTGTGTGTGTGTGTGTGTGTGTGTGTGTGTGTGTGTGTGTGTGTGTGTGTGTGTTTGTGTGTGTGTGTGTGTGTGTGTTTGTTGATATGTGCCCATGCCAGTCAGGCATGTGTGTGTGGCTATGTTGGTTCAAGGGCCAAGTGTGTGGTTTAAATCTCTCGCCAGGGCACTTAGTTCAATTCCATTCCATATATTTGTTTAAAGATATTTATGCATTTCAGCCTTTATTTGAAAACTGACAGTGCACCTCAGTGTCTTTCATAATCGTACTTGTGATTTGCAACACAAACCTATGATGGACGACAGGTGCAAACGCGCTACAACGGTCCAAAACCTTTTCGTTAGGAGAAACGCTCTGTAGTATCAAAAATTATGCAGATACAGAAATGCAAATGTGCCAAAACACTTAAATGAAGAAACATCTTCACCAACTTAACAACACAAGGGCACTCACTGTCATCGTTGGCACAGTTTGCCAGTTTCTTAACAGTAGGTTATTATGCGTTATATTTCAAATGACTTGGTTAGCTAGGTTAGCTAACTATATTACAGCAGCTATGCAATAATATCGGAAGGAATCATGCGATCACATTGTTAAAATAAGCCAATAAAACTTACCTTTTCAGTTGGCCAACTTCATAATGCCTGAATGTCAACAAGCGCTTGATAGTTTCCCCGTTTCAGTTGTGTTTTGAGCTTATGTAGCGTTTCTTTTATTTGCAGCATTTTGCACTTGCATTTGTTGTAAAGTTGGTGAAGATGGTTTTTGCATTTGCATGTGTTTTGGCACATTTGTGTTTTATATTTGAATTGTTTCTGAAGCTGCGTTTTCGGAGCTGAGTTTCTCCAAGTGTATGCTTTGGGCAGTTGTATCATGTTTACATCTGATGGCCACCGCACATATCAAATCCCACCCCAATAAAACCAGTTGAATAGGAAATGTAATTAAAAGAGTGGTACTAGATGCAACAATGGTCCCGAGGCTAGTATCAAGCTCGGGCATTGCAGTTTTATGTCATGTCATTTAACCACTTGGTCAAGGAGCTCCTATTCCAATCTTTCAGTTCTTTCTGGTATGGTCTAGTGAGGTGGTGTGCCGATTGATGATACGCGTTTCCTGTGACCTCCGTTTGTTCTAACACTCTGTGATTGATGAGAACCCTTCCTTGGAAAGCGCACTTAGGCGCCTCTCTCTCTGGAAGGTCGCAATCTATCGCTCTATGAGAGCTCGATAGATAATCTCTCTCTATATCTCGCTAGTCACTCTCCTCGGTCTCTGGTCTCTGCAGTGCTCTCCCTCTTACTCTCTGTCTCCTCGGTTCATCTCTCTCTCTCTCTCTCTCTCTCGCTCTCTCGCTCTCTCTCGCTCTCTTTCTCGGTCTCTTACTCCACACCCCTCCTCTTCTCATCCATTCCTCTCCTCGGTTCCGGACCATCGATTAGTTGTCTTGGTGGATCCCTGACTGGCCGTAAGGGTGTGTGTATGTGTGTGTGTGTGTGTTGGAAGTAATCTAAAACACCTGTCTCGCTGACAGATAACAAACGCAGCATTTTACCTCCCCCGGTGTTTTGTACTATACCCCAGTGGGACATACGGCACACTCTCTCACGCACACACAACAATTTCTGATTAATCTACAGGTTTCAACAGCTCCAACAGGGGAGAATAAATGTTATAACCTACAGCAGAATCTTTCTCATCTTCTGCTCTTTATTTGTCTGCACCCTCTCTCTGTCTCTACACCTCGGCCTTGTTGTGTTAATAAGGACTTGGATCTCCAGCTCATTTCCTAACAGAGAACATGATTCATGTAAATGTAGGGCTTACACATGTGAAGTATTCATGTTAAACAGTTGCAGATGAACCTCAAGAAACCCTAGATTTTCTATTACTTTAAATGTATTAGAATATTTGAAAATACATGTTCTATTACTTTTAAATTTGATATAGAGGGCTTCATTGTTCTGCTTTGTCTACTCATTGTGGGCACGCTAAAGGAAAACAAATGCGTCTCTACTTGAGTGAGCTGGAAATTAAGGATTTTGAAGCTCGCATTAAGCACACAATGCTTGCCATGTATAATGCAACACAGCCAGCAGCATGCCGGACACGTAGCCTATAGCATCCACAATCAGGATGGGGAGGTGATTATGGCTATTGTATGGGAGGAAATTAAAATGAGCCCCAGATCATTACTATCGATCTGCCAGGAGAGGGCACGGAGAGGAGAGAAAGAAGGAGATGAAAGTAGAGTGGAAAAGGTACGAGATGGATGCTGATAAGTTCAAGTGTATATTTATGAGGTTATGTCCATCTTTTAAACAAATTGATGTTTTAAGAGCTTCAACCTGAGGGCATCTCTTAAGTGTATGACCTGAGTTTTGGGTAAGGTAAAGATTCAATTGAGATCAGATAGGGTTAGGGTCAGCTTGTTTGCTATGTTTTGTTCATGATGTTTTTAGTCTTTGATAAATCCTCCTTTCTTCTCCCTGCCAACAGGTGGACCTCCATACTTTAAAGGTGCTAACAGGCATTGCCACCCAGGGCGCCATTTCAAAGGAAACTGAAAAGGCTTACCATGTCACTACCTTCAAGCTGGAGGTCAGCACCAACGGAGAGGACTGGATGGTCTACAGACATGGCAAGAATCATAAGGTAGGCCCCGACTCATTAGCTGACTTGTTTATTTTTTAACAATATTTTATATGCCAGACTTACTTATTCAACTACACTACTAAGCGATGGAAAAGGGGGGATGTCAGGTCAACAATATGGATTTTGAACAAAACAATGGGAATGGCATCCCAATTTTAACAATGTCTCAAACAAATTACTTTCCCATACAATAAAACTGCATTTAAATTACTTTACGGGGAAGTGTGGTTACTTATGGATGGTAAATGATGTAATTTGAAACAAAACAAAAAAACATGTTTAGCTTAAATTAAATAAGTATGTTTTTGTGTTTTCAATTATTGACATTATAATCCAACAATAAATATTTTATTTTAAATTCAATTGACAATGAAGTATTGTTGAATGTGAACGAAATCTGTAGGTAACCAGCTTAGCCTCCCCTGACCCTCACCCTAATCCTCTACAGCTCAGACTTACGCACAGACCATCAAACAGCAGATGCACAAAAAACACAAAGTAGTCATGGCTAGAGAGAGTCTGGAGGCTCTTAGGTGACAAACATGCCTCGACATGCACACACGTGGAAGGGGCAGAGAAACATATGAGACGGAATAAATGAAGCAACACTTGACCACAAGCCCAAACTCCAACCGGTGTATGCAATTACAGCCATTCCATTTCCACCGCCGCTCAGTTGGCTTCATTTAAGGGTTTACGACCAAGCCAGAATCAGCACACGTCTCCAAGTGATACCTTACATCACTGCAGAGTAGACTGCAGAGTCTGCTTTCCACATCCCATCTGGTTTCTGTTACTCACCGGTCAGAGTTCTGCCTAGTATCGACCAGGTTGGACATGTTTGGAGGCTGTTTCTTTCTCTCAGCGGTGTTAATACACGATGAATCATCATTGAGTGTGCTGCAGTATGGGGGTCCTGGTAGAAAACGAAGCAGACATTACTGAGTTTCTTTAAAATGGTTTCAACTGCAATTAAAGTAGAGCAGCGTTCCAGTGGTTGCGGCTGTTTTTTCCATCACGGCCATTCTCCCACCACCACAGCGGTCACATATGTTTGTTCTGCGGTCTAACGCCACGTCTGGCTTTGCGCTGTAAAACCCTTATTCCTTCATGAACACTTAATACATGCACACACACTCAGATGCATGTGTACAGTGCAAATGCTTACTTTGCTTTGAGAAGGAAACAGGAGATCCAGTCTAACCATCTGGGGATCCTCTGCGGACTGCGTATGGCTTATGGATGTAATTCCCAGAGAAATGATTGATGGATAAAACACAGGGGTTGTGGAGAAAGGCAGTCAGGGAGAAAAATAAATAAATAAATGGATGGATGATAGAAGAATGAGGAGTGGTGAGTGAGTGTAAAGGTAGATCAGGTTTTTTCATTTTTAAGCTCAGTAAAAATTAGATTGTGTTATTTTAATTGGTGAAGTGAGAGCACGTGAATTCACATCTTTTTTTAAAAATGGGGAATTGTTCAACAAATCAATTGATCAATGAATCCACCCTGAAATCACATCTGTTGTCAGTCAAATAGAAGTATTCTGCTGACCAATTATTGATGATGTTTTAAGGGCTGTTGTTGTCACCGCCCATAATCCCACAGATTCCTGGATAACCCTTGATAGCTGCTTCAAAGCTGAATGCCAAGAGAGACGCAAAAGGGTGTGTTGCATGTGAGTGTGGGTCTTTGAGGAGGAGGAGGAGGAGGAGGAGGAGGAGGAGGAGGAGGAGGAGGAGGAGGAGGAGGAGGAGGAGGAGGAGGAGGAGGAGGAGGAGGAGGAGGAGGAGGAGGGGTTTAGAATAAATCAGCAGTAGCTTCTGGTAGAATATCCCTCCCTTGTCTTCCACACACACATTTATGCGCAACTTCAAACCAACGGTCTATTGAGCCCCCATGGTGAGACAGTCTGTGCAGTAATCTGATGGATCAGCCAAGGGCCGTCAGACCTTTCTTTTGATCAAATACTGTAAAATGTACTCTCATTTCTACATTAAGGATACAAACCAGATGTATATTAACAGTTTGTTAATATAGGCATCTATATACGCCTCTTTATTCCAAGAGTGTTCCGACTAGTCCTACTATGCTGTGATTTACAAGTAATGGTCGCCTTCAAGCATCTTTGTGATTGGAAGAAATATGCTAAGATTTTAAGGAGTGTTCCCTATCATACATGTAGGGTTAGGGTCTTTGAACAGAGAAGTATTTGGATATCTACAATTGAAATGGACTTAAGTATACATTTGACAGGCTTTGGTATCAATGTCATAGTGCTGCCTCTGTCCTGAGAAAGAAAGACATAAGAAGAAGAAGAAAAGGGCAGCAAGAGAGCTTGAAGAAGACGAAAAGAGTGATGGTCCTTTATCTGATGTTGAAATGATGGTGTCAGCATCTTTGGGCCGTTCTCAGCTGACATGCCTCAAGCGGCCAATCAGCAACGGGTTTTCCGTTCCCACTGTTAATATTTAGGGCATAAATGAGAGTCTGTCTGTTATGTTTGAAAGAAATAACTCAACAGCAATGGCCCAGAGGATCAAGTGTTTTAAATATCGGGCGTGTCTGCATTCTCAGGATAATCCAAGGAAATTGTTTTCATAATTTAGAGCAGATCCTGGATCATTCCATGTAGGGATAAAGCATGTCAATGTACACAAAATAGCTAGTAAGATTCATTTTAAGATCAAGTACATTTTCAAACAAGGCAAGGGATATCTTTGCTTAACTTCTTGAACCTGCTCTGAACTGTTCCATTATCCATCTCTCGCCTGACATTTTCATTCACTCACCCGTTCACTAGTTCTCTCAAAATCTATCTGTCATCAATCAAATCCTCCTTTCTTGTCTCCACGCTCACATCTTCATTCACCTCATCCCACCACTCTTGCTCTCTTTTCTACCCCTCCTCCTTTTCTACCCCCCCCCATATGTTTCTGAGAAAGTCATCAGGATATAGACGGGAAAGTTAATGCTGCTCGAACAAATGACTTTTTGTGCTTGGTCTGTGTGTGAATCTGGAAGAATTATTGAATTAGTGTTTTATGAGCAAGAGGCATGAAAGGAGGACAAATATGAATGGGAGCCTCATGGGTATTTAAAACAAAAAGTATGAGCATGCCAATCTTTCAATGCTCATGCAAGACACAAATAAACAACACATACACACACATATGCATACTTGTTGTATTTTACCATTAGTCTCAGATGAGCAATTCTTAATAAAGCAGTCACCGTGCACGCAGAGACACACATTCTGGTTTTAAACATCTGGAAGCCAGCCCATGTGTCACACAGCATCAGGATGATTTGTGTGATCTGTAATGTATTTGATAATGTCATTAAAACCAGATGGGACATATGGAATATATGTTATCTTTTCAGAAAGTAGCAAAAGTAATATTCATACGGCATTCGTTCCTACATTACACAGACAGCTCACAAATGACAGGTACTAACTCAAGGCATTCACCAGAGAAAGAGTGGGGAAAGCAGACAGAAGGAATAAGACACATGGGGGACAAGATTATATAAAAAATAAACAATTGTTATATAAACAATTTCAGAGCCAATTAGCTGTGTGTTTTCTCAACAATGTATTGTGATTCAATGCTTTGTTAACAGAGCAAAGCTATAAGCAAATGTTTGCTTCACGTATGAGTTCAAAATGAACAGATTATTCCACCATTTTGTATTCATCAGGAGAATCTCAACTCTGATAGGCTTTCATGACACAGTGTCATGTGGATAATAAGAATCTCGCGCAATTGCACAACTTGCATCTATTTTCATTTTAGCATTGACTTTGTATGTATCTTATAAGTGTCTTTGACTAAAAGCGTCAGCTAAAAAAAAAGTAATATAATGTTATCCTTTAACCAATTTGTAGCTGATGTCTGTTTTCCCTTTTTCGCCTGTTTATCCATAAGTGTTTCCGTATTACTCTTTTCCTCTTTGTACTTTGCCTCAGCCATTATTCACATCCCCTCTTTACGATCGGCTCATGCCAGATGATTTGACTGCTCATGTGAAACATCATGAGAGCACCAACATGTGAGCACTACACGGGGATAATGACACTATCTGTATAACTGTTCCATGATTCAGTGCACTGAATTCTCCAGAGGTTATGAGACGTTGCCCACATGATGGAAAAAAGACAATCATTTTCTCTGACCTGAGGTCTTGAGTTGAGAGATTATGTTGTGTTAGTTTGACTTTTGGTCTGAAAGAGTCATAGACCTTCTGATGTAGAGGTACATTTAAGCACGACGTGGTACGAATGTCATTACATAGCCCCCACGAATCGCTGCAGGCAGAACACTGGACCTCAGCCAAGAACCGAAACCTCCTATTCCCACCTTAATATGTGGGAGGGAGGATAGATGGAGAGAGAGGGTGGGAGGTGGGAAACGTGGGTGGAATCGGAGGGGAGGGAGAGTAATCTTGATGAGTGGAAAGTTGGAAGAAAATTAAGAAAGGAAGAAAAGAAAACATAAGCAAAAGGTCAACCAGTCAGGCACCGTAGTGATAGCGAAAGGCGGAACGGAGCGGCGCAGAGGGAGGAAGAGAGGTGGAAACCAAGGGGAGAAAAGGGAGGTTCATTGGCGAGCAAGTGAGTGAAGGAAGAAGGCAGAAGGGGGGACAGAAAGTGTTCACAGGAGAACCACGAAGGAGGGATGGAAGGATGGAGGAATAATGAGAATAGCAGACAAGGGTGTTGACCACAAATCCCTCCAGATAGATCAGCAACACAGCCTGTAAGAATGTCAGGAGGGGGGAGAAATTAAATGAAACGACAAGAAGTGGGAGGCCTCAAGGAGGGGAGGCGAGGTGAGGGAAAGGAAGCATGGGGGCCAGGTCAAAGGGTGGAGGGAGGAAAACGTTTGTGACAAATGACGGAAGAAAAGCAGGGAGAAAGATAACCAAGGGGGGAATCTTAAAGGTGCCACTTGGTTTGTGAGATGTGTGGATTGGTCACACACACATACCAAGATTCAGCTGTCAAATGCAGGCTACCTCCCAGAAGTCGTGTGTGTGTGTCCTTCTGTGATGAAATGAGAGGAGATGGTTGGATGTTTTACTATTTTATAACTCTACGCACACACACTCATAGAATGGACATTTGAATAATTCAGCGTGTCTGCGCTGGTCCTGCCTTGGTGACTGACTGCGTTACGCTGGCTCACGACAGGGCAACACACACACACACACACACACACACACACACACACACACACACACACACACCTGTCCTATTCCTTCCCATGAGGTGAGCATATTCGTGGTGGTGTTATTTTTCGATCCTTTAGATACGCGTTAGACTTGGTTTTTCACCTTTTGACTACAAACCAGAAGCAGCTATACACAATATGTGTTCTTCTACCCTGCACACTATTGTTATTCAGCAGAGGAAGTATGTAAATGAAGGAGAACACCGTATTCACTCCATGTTTGTGACCTTTGACTTTCTCTAGGAGATGAAAGTACTATTTGAATCGAGAACGTTTCTCTTTTTCTAAATGTTCTTATAGTGTTGGTTTTGTATTAATGCCTCTGCTTGTTGGTGTGTGTGTGTGTGTGTGTGTGTGTGTGTGTGTGTGTGTGTGTGTGTGTGTGTGTGTGGTGTGTGTGTGTGTGTGTGTGTGTGTGTGTGTGTGTGTGTGTGTGTGTGTGTGTGTGTGTGTGTGTGTGTGTGTGTGTGTGTGTGTGTGTGTGGTGTGTGTGTGTGTGTGTGTGTGTGTTTGAGAGAGCGAGAGAGAGAGAGAGAGAGAGAGAGAGAGAGAAAGGGTCTAAAGTTAAGCATATGTTTACCCCAGTGATCCTGGTGTCAGCTTGCCGTGTCTCTTAACAAATGGGGAGATATTGGACCTTTTACAAACCTGCACAAAACACACATATACACTACACACATGTGTACACACACCCAAACAGAGCTGGGTTGCAAGTTGATGTCCATTAGCTGATTGTTGCACAAGCCTTATAGAAAAAGACTGTTAACAGTTTTAAGTTTAAGACCTCAGTCATGCTACATATCCCCTTACACCTCCTCACTGTGTGTACTCTCACCTACAACGGCCCAAAAATATATTCACTTTCAAGATGCAAATAAAAAAACAAATGAAAAAAAAGGCTGCAAGAAGCTCAAAATGGAAACGGTGACACTATAAAGTGAGGCACACAGCTGGGACTGGAACGCTTGTTGACGTTCGGTGATTATAAAGCTGGCCAACTGTCACTATCACTGGAAACTAAAATATATGTTTTATTGACTTATTTTAACAATGTGATCGCATAATTCCTACAATATTGTTGCAGATTACAAGCAAGCTAGCTAATGTAACAAACCTAGTCATTTGCAATATACTGAATCAACACTTACCGTACAATTATGAAACAGACTAACTCGAGAGTGGCAGTTGGCCAATTTTATAATCCCCAAAACGTCAACTCATCTGCATAATAACATGCTAAGATGGCCAAGCTGTACTCTGCAGATGTCAACCTGATTTGAGTTCATCTTAACTTAACTATTGGCTGTTTATCAAACATAACAGATAAAGGGTTACACACTGTGCACGTTATGTGAGTGATCACTTCAGCGTGGGTGGATAACACCAAAATGGGAAGGTTAAAACTTGAGATAAAGTCACACAGCTAAATAAAATATGCACACACAGAAAAAGCATATTTGAATGTTGACAGCAGGGTCAGGTTGGCATTGATTTAGAATATTTAAGAGACTTTCTTGGCAGTCCTTATGAAAGAAAATCAGCGTGTGAGGTCCTGACCTCTAACAGCAGTCTCTGCCCGCTTATCATCTTTATAGCCTGCTACTTATAAGAGAGATTTCAGTGTACTGAAGAGATTGGAAGGGCAGCCGTTGCAACAGTGAAGTGTTTGCATCAACAGCGGTTGAATCGCAGCAGCAGCTCTGTTTGGAGGCCCTGAGCAAAGCTGATAATAGAGGGAAAAAAGAACAGCATGTATACAGAAGGGCAAACACACACGCACACACACATTCTGTTACCAATTTCAACAGCTGGTAACGGACATTAGCAAGGTTATACGTTCACATAAACACAGTTGCACATGAAAAATCTCACACACTCTTATACACATACATTAAAGCACATACATGTGTTTGTGAATGTGTGTGTGTGTCCATGCACAACCTTTCACTGAGAAAAAGTTCCATCGCGCACCGAGGGAAATCAGAAAGCACCCACCAGCCCCTAACTCCTTAGAGTCAGACTTCATAATTACACTCTTACACACACACACGACACACACTTGTAATTACAGTCCGCTTCCACAATCCCATTACGTATTTTGGGGCCTTTAGGCGTTTTTCCATAATTTAACTGGTCACAGTTTCTGGTATTAAGGTTTATTGTAAGGGCATGAGTTCACTGCATGTGGCTTTGTAGCGTACACCCAGTGGGCCATGGGTTCAATGCTCAGCTGGCCCAGCAGCCCTGCTCCCGTTCCTGCAAGTTCCTTTCATCCGTATTCTGTCACCCCTGACGGGCCCTGCAATTTAATGGATTGGGAACTGAAGGAAAATGTACACACAGAAACACTCCAAAAACTAAGAAAACATCTATAAATGAGTACCCAAGCAAGTAATTGCAAGGCCTTTGGCTCCGTTGAATGAGGTTCTCTGTAATAAACACACCATTCAGGACTGATGTAACATAATAGAAAGAGAGTTGGAGACACCGAGGGGTAAAAAAGGCCTTTGAGGTTCCCTAATAAAAGAAAATCAAGAGGATAGACTTGTTTTTTTTGATAGCGGTATCGAGGGAGAGATGAAGTGGTGGAGACGAAGACAGACAGTAAAAATGATAGGGAGAGCAGCAGAAGACACACTGTGATTTCCTGTGGTGAGCCCAATAAAGACGGGAGTTTTAAAGAAGGAAAGACGTGACACTGTCAGATAGACCAAAATATATAGTCTCTGTGTCAAGAGACAAAAAGAGTGCTTCTGGCCATGTGCGCTGGCATTTCTTTTTCATCTGTTTTTGTGTGAGGAAATTACTTTGTGTGTGTGTTGAGTGTCGGAACTCCGAAGGCATTTTGTAGACAGTGTGTGTTCTGTGTGTATGTGAGACAGTATCATGTGTCAGTGCGCTGAGGGGCGACAGCGACTGTTTTTCTTTGCTCTCTGTGCGTGAAAGAGTAACAATGATGTTTTCCAGTGTGTGTGAGTGTGTGGTGGAGTCAAGAGGACGTGAGAAAAGGATGCTCTTCCACATACTTACACACTTGATTTATTACACACTGCATGCCCTCGGACTGTGTGTGTGTGTGTAGGGGGGTGTGTGGGGGGGTGTGTGCACTAATTTCTTCCTGTGTGAACAGAAGCAATATGTTCATTGTGTGTTTGTGTATGTGTGCACATAGGAGAAGAAGATGAGTCATGTTGTTATTTTAACTCATATAAAATACAACTATAACAATAAAACTGTCCAGTGTGAACTATACAGTAAATATAGTTGCTATGGATACCTGTTGTTAAAAAGTCCTTGTTCTGCGAACTGATTTACACGCTACATATTGTTGACCATGAAGTTATATTTGAGTTGTCCATGTGACTGTTGTCATGACACATCTGTGTATGCACGGGTTATGCAAACAACATAGACTGTCAACTAGAATGCCACCCGTAGAGAGCAGACCTCCAACAAGGCCAATGGTGCATTCACATGCCCCACGGATTCTCCCATTTCCCGAGTGGGGAAACCATTCTCTTTATATTAGTTAGTGAGCTTTAAGAGGCCCTATTATGCTTTTTGGTGTTTTCCCTTTCATGTAGAATGTTATATAGGTTTTTGTGCTTTAATGGTCTGCAAAGGCTAAAATCCCAAAGTTCCCTCCAGAGGGAGTTTCTCTCCCCCCCCCTGCCTTAAACTCCTTGGTTGTTGCCACCTGGTTAGGTGGTAACAACATGGACGCTACAAAGAGAATGTGTTGTGTTTTAACACCACGATAATATCTGTTTCGGAATTGTTGTTCCAAAAAGCGTTCCTATTTATTTTTCTATTCAGAAACAAATGTTTCACACACCACATGAACGAAGCACAAATTACTTATCTGGCACTATGGATATCAAGGGATGCCATGGATCCAAAATGTAATGTGTTCTTCCTTTTTCCATGCTACTCCGTAATCCTGCTGACAGACAAACAAACACCCTTGTTTTAAACTCTATTGTGATGAATTAAGCTAAGCTAAGCTAAGCCAAACATATTTGAACTACAACTTCACATTCAAAGATGATGTCCTTCTCTTAAATCCTTTAATGTTTGTCTATATTCTTTAAATATATTATTTCCTTACTTGGCCTAAGTGGAGTCAGCAATGCAGTTGTTTGGAGATTGTTTGTCAAGTTTTTGTGATATTAGCAGGCAGAAACCAAAAAGCAAAAATATGTAAAGAATATATGTAAAAAGTGTGATCATTTTTGCATGCAAGTAATCATAAACCAAAGTATTGAAAATGTGCCCATTTGGACCTGATGATGGCGCTAGATGAAATGAAGGGATTTCCAAAGTTATTTTCTGTACCACATTTCATAGCAATATATCTTATGGTTATATTGTTATATAGACATTTCACTCAGGACAATAAATGGGAACCTCATGTGGGCACTGAAAAAAAAAAGTTTGGGAAATGTTCTTCCAGTAGGACGGGGATCACTGAAGTCGTTAGGAGACATCGTCTGGGAACCATAAATGTCAAGAAATGTCAAGAAAATCCATCCAATGGTTGATATATTTCTCCTGTGTCACCTCTCTGCCCTTCCCGTACAGGGTAAAAATGGAAAATCCCTATAGTCATTAATGCAACATCATTCATTTTGTTCTCTATCTAGGTTTTCCATGCCAACACTGACGCCACAGAGGTGGTTCTCAATCGGATCCCGCAGCCGGTCCTGGCCCGCTTCGTACGCATCAAGCCCCAGACGTGGAAGAACGGCATCGCAATGCGGTTCGAGCTCTACGGCTGTCAGATCACAGGTAAGAAAGATTCAAAATATTTGATGTAGAGTTTCTCAGAGTTCTTCCCCTGTGGGACTCACCCTTGTAAAAACACAGTTGCGGTTTATACCAGTGATATACAGGCTTTTACACCCGGTCAGAAGGTGGGTCACGGCAAAAATAACTCCCTCAGAAAACATTTCCTGGAAATAAAACAAGCACGAAAATGAAAAAGGCGTCTGTTCTCTCCTTATTTACATAACCTAATGGTAAACAATTCAGTCATTTGTCCATCTCCTATTCATACTTCCCTCCCATCCATTTCTCTGTCTTCCACATGCACACCCACTCTCATGTGCACTCACACTCTTGCCCTCACGCTTTCATATACATATCCTCCCTCTCTGTCTCCCACTCACACACACACAAAAAGAAACACACTCGGTCCTAATAGAATAATACTAGAGTGTGATGTGTGGGTGATAACATCAGAGAGTAACAGGCTCTCAGCTTTCATCTGCAGCCCTGGCAAACAAACACGATTTCAACCAGCATAATCAGCTCAATACTATAAATAGATACAACTTAATTAGACTGTCTGTTTGTGTGTGTGTGTGTGTGTGTGTGGTGTGTGTGTGTGTGTGTGTGGTGTGTGTGTGTGTGTGTGTGTGTGTGTGTGTGTGTGTGTGTGTGTGTGTGTGTGTGTGTGTGTGTGTGTGTGTGTGTGTGTGTGGTTGTGTGTGTGTGTGTGTGTGTGTGTGTGTGTGTGTGTGTGTGTGTGTGTGTGTGTGTGTGTGTGTGTGTGTGTGTGTGTGTGTGTAACAGAAATGGTGAAAGAGAGACAGTTTCAATCCATTTGTGTGTGTGTCCCAGCTCCACTGTATCATTATTGGGTTAGTGCCTCTCTCTGCTACCATCATAGGGGCCATTGAGAGGGACAGATATGCTCTTATCTAGGAGGGCTATTTCAGCACCCACACAAATCACACCCAAACAATATGATACTGTGTGTGTGTGTGTGTGTGTGTGTGTGTGTGTGTGTGTGTGTGTGTGTGTGTGTGTGTGTGTGTGTGTGTGTGTGTGTGTGTGTGTGTGTGTGTGTGTGTGTGTGTGTGTGTGTGTGTGTGTGTGTGTTTGGGACATGGCATTAATCAGGTGTCTGCCTGTTTCTGTGTACCAAAAGCCTATTTTTGACCCTGTTTTAACAGCAGAAATTGCACCATGTATCCCCCTACTCCCAGCAGTGAGGACCCATTCAACCCTTTTTCTGATTTCCTCTGTATTGCCCATCTCTGCCGCCTTGTAATGTCTCAATCCATCAACGGTCTGAGGGAAAAACACTGACTTTATATGCGAAATCTTGATAGTTTCGGACTACTTTGGCTTTTGTTGCAGGGTAAGACAGAGCATCTAGTCACTTTAGAAGTGTGCAGAGTGGAAATCATGCCACACTTTCAGTAAGATATGTCTATACAGTAATCTGCAGAGAAACTTTATAACCAGCCATACCCGCTAATGGCCATGCAGTATCTCTTCCTCTGCCTTCCCTCTGCAAATAGACATATTTACAAGCTTGTGCCAGAACACACTGCCAGGGGGATGTGATAATGCCTTACACAGGCCTATAATGGCAGACATAAAGCAGTCAGTCAGTGACATGTCATTAGCTTAAATCACACTTTTATGTCTCTCTCTACTTCTTTTTTTGCACTTTCTACCTATCCCTCTTTAATGTTTTTTCTCCCCTCTCATTCTACTCTCCCC
Organism: Gymnodraco acuticeps; assembly: GCF_902827175.1. Taxonomy (NCBI): domain Eukaryota; kingdom Metazoa; phylum Chordata; class Actinopteri; order Perciformes; family Bathydraconidae; genus Gymnodraco; species Gymnodraco acuticeps. Next base: position 1,387,773 of record NW_022990526.1, read on the forward strand.
TCTGTCCTTCTATCGCCTTTCGCTGACAGCTTCCATTCCCTTTTTCCTCTCCCTGTCCCTCATGTTCCCCTCCCTATCCCTTCCCCTAAATCTCCCTCTTGTCTCCACCTCATACCACTCACCGTTCCCCCTTCCTTAATCCCGTTTTATTTTACCCCCGCAGCACCTATCAATCATTTATTTGTAGCACCTTTATCATTTTTTCTCACCAGGCTTATGTAGTGTGCAGGTTTCTAAATCTTTATAAATGTGTGTGTGTAGCCTTGTGCATGTGTATCGGCTAGGTAGAGGCTCACTGGTGGACTTTTCAGCTTTTGTGAGACCCTGTTATCATGAAAGCGCAGTGTGTGTGTGGGCTAAAACATCAGAGCATATGCAAGGGAAAGTGTGTGACTATTCAACTTCTATGTGAATAGAGTGTGTTTTAAGAGCTCTTTTCAAGTGTGTGATATCTAGCTATTTCTGCAATCTCCAGAGATGATATTCTCAACAACTCCCACCTGTATTAAAAAAACCCTGCTGGAATGCAGATGCCTAAGCAACACAAATAACAAACATAGAATAAACACAACAACAGGATTTTCTTGTGGCCTTCCATCATGGCTTAGATGCTGTTGTTTATTGTCGATTCATTATTTACCACAGTGAGGCGTGTTCGCAGACGTCACGCCATTAAACATTCATCTCCATGTGGACTTGAAGAATGTCACCATCAATCACCGTCACCTTCACTGTCATCCTGCCTCTCCCTCCTCTCTTTCACTAGCATCTCCCTTTATCTTTTCTCACCCTCTCCATTCACTTCCATCTCTCTATTTTACCTTTCTGTCTTTCTCTTCATCTCCTCCTTGTCCTTCAACTCCTCTTTCTCACCCCTTATCCTCAACCTTCGGTGGCCAACAGGTGCTAACGTGCTAACAGCCTAAAACAAATGAAGAAACATCTTTACCAACTTGGCAACACATGCACAGCATTTAGAAAATATTCACCAACATGATGAAACAAGCGCAGCATTTACTTAAAGCGCTGCTTTACAAAATGCTGCAACTAAAAAATGCTGCAAATTTAAAAAGAGCTGCAAGAAGATCAAAACGGAGTTTGGGGTTTATAATTGTTTTGTCAGTACATTTGAAATGACCTACGTAAACTAGCTAGCTTAAAGCAGGTGTGCAATAATAGGAATAAAATCTTGCAATCAAATTATTGAAATATCCAATAAAACCGACATTTTCGGTAAGTGTCCAGTGACAGTTGGCCAACTTTATATTTCTCGAAACGTCAACAAGTGCTCCGGTCCCAGCGGTGTGCCCATGTCTGATGTGTTTTGAGCTTCTTGCAAATAATAAACACTACTTCTTGGAAAGGCTGCTCATGTTCCGTCAAGTTGGTGAATGTTTTCTAAATGCCTCACGTGTTGTCAAGTTGGTGAAGATGTTTCTTCATTTGCATTTGTTTTGGCACATTTGAATATTTATATTTGCATCATTTTTGTAATTGCAGTGCGTTTCTTTCTTAAGAAATGTTGTGGTGCATTGGCACCTGTCCGCCACCGTCTTGACCTACCTTCAGTCCACCATTTTCAAATTAGAACGGTCATTTTCTTTCATTCCCTTTGTTATTGTTGTATGGTAATAACATATGCTGATGCTTGTTAGACGTAAACACATTTGCCAGCATAATAAACAGTATCCCTTTGATCTTCAGCATGCTCTCATTTACTTCCTCCATTTGGGAGTTCTCTGACTGAATTCCCCAGGAAGACTCCCGTTTTGGAAGCTCAGTTAAAGTTATGCATCAGCTTTGCAGCTGCGGGAGGGAGAAATAATTAAATGATGGAAAGCAGCAAAGTGCAGAATTGTACCAATCCAGCACCAAATCACACAAAAGGATTGCTTCTAGATGAGATCAAACAGTGATACTAACTTATTCCTGACCTTAAAGTCACATTCATTCATCAAGTGTAGCCAGACTGAATTTAAAAGCCAGAAAATCCAAAAGATGATAATAATAATGGCATGTACAATATATGTCCATTAACTTCCATCAATACTAACCTTTTCCATATAAATGTTTCAAATTGAATGTCGACCTTCCTGGCAGCCTTGAATTTAATTTTACATTTTCATTTCACAGACTCGAGATGTAAAATCAATCACAGTAAACATTTGGTTAACTATTTTGTCAATTGCATTTCATCACAGTTAACACAGTTTCATGCTGAGCCAATTTCAGTTGTCTACAAAGCTCAAACGCTAACCCTTTAATGCAAGAAACAGTATAATTTTCACATCAGACAAAAATAGGGGTATCTTTTTGGCAGCTGACTGTCAAATGTTGCTGTATGGATTTTCAGATGTTCTTTTCTACTATTGATTACATTATTTGAAAAAAGGCTGTATACAGCAGTGACGTAACATATTATTATTCCCTTCTCTCTCTGTTCAGATGCACCCTGCTCAGAGCTGCAAGGCATGTTGTCTGGACTGCTCCCCGACTCCCAGATCTCTGCGTCGTCCATGAGAGACATCCACGGCTCCATGGGGGCCGCCAGGCTGGTGGCCAGTCGCACAGGCTGGTTCCCCAACCCAACACAACCCATAGCTGGAGAAGAATGGATACAGGTACGTCACTTTGTCCTAAAGAGGGATGCTGGTTTTACAGTACTGGCTGCGTTTTTTCTAACATCAAAACAATTGTAGTAGGAGATCAGGGGCTACAGGTTGGGTTCATGATACTTTATCTGAAAGGTAACTATTGCTAGATGGAATGGGAGCCTCTTTACTAGTTCTGCTTTTATTTCCATTATTCTTCATATTCATTGGGTTGTAATTGCTGTAACGTAATTGTGTCAGAAATGTGTCATACCATCAAAACTGGGAGCATCTAACAAACCAAAATGACCATCATTAGCTAAAGCATCTGCAATGGCAACGACTGGTGACAAATGCTGGACAAACTATTATTTCAAAGCCCATTTAGGATAACGGGTGGGTGCTGGAATCAGTTGTAAGAAACAAAAGGTGTACAAGATTACATTGCAACGTGTAGGAATACTGAGAATAAACCATATGTCAACTGGAAGGGCACTTGGAGAACACATATGAAACATATTGGCGTTTCAGATAAGCTCCAAATTGTTATAGGTTCTCCCTTGGCCCCCATTGTTATGAAAGTAGGCCAGTCGTTTTTACCATTATCCTGACTGACAAATAAAATGCCCAACAAACATGACTCCTACATTGGACACCATTCAGAGACACCCACTAGCTTGTTATTCTGAATGTAGCCAGTTCATGAAATACCATGAAAATGCCCAAAAGAGCATTGTTTTTAAACATGGCAACTTGTGACAAATTCTATAATGAAAAACCAGCCTTGTGTTGGCTTCAGTGGAAGGTAGAGTCGCCACAGTAGGCAGACAATCTGGAAAGTGGTGGGCATCTGTGATGATGATGTTTCTCTGTGTTGCAGGTGGACCTTGCTGTCCCCAAGACGGTGCGTGGCATCATTACCCAGGGTGCAAGAGGGCTGGAGGGCAGCACCGGTGCTGAGAACAGAGCGTTTGTCAGGAAGTACAAACTGGCCCACAGCTTGAACGGCAAAGACTGGACGTACATGATTGACAGCAAGACTGGGTTTGCTAAGGTAAAGAAGAGGAACTGTGTTTTCTGACAAGTACACATGTACTCTCCTCTCTCCTGTTGTTACTGCCAGCTCTCCCTCATTTGTAGGTTATATATAACTCTGTTTCAACTCAGTCCCTCTTCACTCTCCCTGTCTTTCTCTCTCTTAGCCATGTCATTTAAAAAAGAAAAATACATTTGATTACAGCCTCAGCTCTGATAATAGTTCACTTTAATCACCTCACTCGTCTTTCTCCCTGCTTCTGCCTCTCTGCTCTTTCTCTGAGTCTCTTCCTCTATTTGTCTCTCATGGGTGTTAATTAAAAATGTCTTTCCTGCATCACCACTCAACACTCCTGGCAGTGTGACGCGAGACAGGGCACTCTCCTTTCTGAGACTCCGTCCTAAAACTACTAGAGCTTTTCTCCTGATGCTAAAATCCTGTTCTCTCTCATCTGCCTGTCCATTTAAATGAGCATCCTGGGAAACTCATCATACCGTTTTCATTACATTCTAGAAATGGGGAAATATAATTAAATTAATAAAACCAATATTGCAACTTTCACAGATCCCATATTTTGAAAAGATTGGAGCCAGTCTTGTCAGTTTTCAGCTTGAAATAAATATTGTGCTTTTTGCCAGAGGCTGCTGAGAGCCGCCTGAAAGAAATGACTTGAAAATCAAAGGAAACAAAGTCTGTTATTTCTATGGCACATGTCACACCGTGCTTTGAAACAATGCCGATTTGGATTGTCGTATGATTGTTGAGAAACAGGCTCATGATTCTGCTATTGTTTCTCAATGAAACATGGCGAAATGACACATTTAACAACCTCTGCAGCGTTGACCTTTTACCCTATTGTTTCAGGATACTCATGCTTTCTTCAGCTCAAAACAATGTTCCCACTCTGACAGATGCAATATCTATCAGACAAACGAAAGCTCATCATTCATTATATTGTATCTTAGAAACGTCTCAGACAGCTTTGGCATTAAGACAAACTCTAGGACAAACAGAGAGTGATACTGTTACACATTTTCCTTTCAGTCACAGCAGGGATCTTACTGTGCTGAGCCACAGCCAAAAAACAGCTGCCATCCGTAGAGCATGCAACAGAACATTACTATATTCTCAAATCGAGTGAATGGATCATAGTAAAGTGTTATTGTGGCAAAACTGGCGTGAAAATATCCTTTATACTAGATAGGAAATGCTGTATCTCACTTGTGATGTAAAAATAGTAGAGATCTCTCTATTAACGTCGGTATAACGTGCCTTTGCCCTGCCTTTTTTCTAGATTTTCGAGGGGAACGGCCACTATGATACTCCAGAGGTGCGCAGGTTCGATGAGATAGTGGCCCAGTTCATCAGAGTGTTTCCGGAGAGGTGGTCGCCTGCTGGCATCGGCATGAGGATGGAGGTCCTCGGATGTGAACTGCCAGGTAAGAACATGCAAGATAACAAAAGGCTATACAATACAATACAGCTTTATTTATAGAGCACTTTAAACCTGTACAGTCAAATAAACAAAACAGAACATACAAAACACAACACAGCACAGCTCACACAACATCAAATATAACACACCCAGAGAGAAACGACACACACACGCTGTCACATACACAGATGAACTCACAACTACAAGCTTGCAGGAATGAACACTTGTGGATGCACAAACAAAAGCAAACAAATACATACGTAACATCTGACCTTTTGTAAGAATTCTGACTTACATCTCAGAACCAAAAAAATAATTAGCTTTTGATCTAATGCCAAAAGATTTTGCACGTGGCCCTTATTCTCTTCCGTAGGGTATGGCTCCATAAACAATAAACTGAGAAATAAAGATATTGTAGAAGACACTGAGAGTATATGGGAATGTTTTCTGTTTCATAACAATACAATAGAAAAAAGCTCATACGAAACAAGAACACACACATCCTCTGTGTCCACAAATTCTCTTATTTGTTGTCTCTAGCGCAGCTCCAGTCTTTGTAATCGATGACATCATCGGTGTGATACTTATTTCTCCGGTTTCTTGCTTTGAGAGAGTAGCTCATATTAAGAAATATTGGTTGAACTTTCCTGGTCCTCGTTAATAACATACTGGAATTTAGAATTAAACATGTAGTCCACTAAACACATATTATCTATTATCTATCTAAATAATACACATTATTGTTATAATAATAATATGTCTGCATATATTACATAATCCGTAATCACAAACAAACCTTAGTGACGTAAATGTGATGCGTGCTTATGAGGATTTATAATGTGCGTGTTTGCTTTCTTTTTGTGTTCTAATCTGGTTTTGTGTTTGGCTTTGTGTATCTGTTTGTGTATAGAGTAGAGTAAGCTATACCTACTGTATGTACAGTTATAATGCATGTGTGCATGCACAGAGGTTAAAGTTAATCATCTTGCTCTATAGGAAGTATTGGAGCATGTCTGGACAGGGATTAACATGTCTAGGTCAGGGGACTTTCACTAATGGTGGCCAGCTGTGTAGTTGCACTATATTATGTTAATACCATGTAGCCTGTGTGTTGTGAAGGATTAGGTGTAGACAGGACATGGTCTAGTGAATTTTGGTATTTGTGATCAATCCGTGATCTCCTCAATGATTTGTGTAAAAGGTTGTTTATAAAGAGCGGCGGATGCAGACTGTCTGTATGTTTCTTTATTGAGCTGTGTGAGCTCCATTTATAACAATACGTAACTGTTGTGGGGAGCTTGTTAGCCGCGGCAAGCAAATTATTCTCAGCTGCATAATAACTTGGATTATGAAGCAGACCATTGTACAAATCTCCCCACATTATTAAACGTGAGCAATAAAATTGGCAGCAATACATTTTCTTTACATCTTAATATGAAACAATCAGTTCAGATAAAGTCTGAATATTGAAAAGCCTACAAAAGTAACTGAATTGAAATGTTTATTTACCAGCCTCTTTCCTTAGTTGAAAATGGGACATTTGAATTGCTACTGTTATGGCCAACCTCCTCTCCTCTCCTTTCCTTTCCTTTCCTTTCCTTTCCTTTCCTTTCCTTTAATTTTCTTTACTTTCCTTTATTTTCCTAATTATTTTTCCATCACTTGTCTTTCCTTTTATTTCATTCCTTTGCTTCCCCCCCCCCCCCCTTCCTCTTCTCATCTCTTCCCTCCCCTCTCTTCTTCTTTATGTGCCATCTGATCTTACTGCTTTACTCAGACTGTGATATGAGAAAGCTGAAGACAAGAACAGGAAATGACACGTACCTGTTCCCAGTGGACGAGAAGTGTCCTATATAACACACTACAGGAATGGGAAAACCCCAAAAAGCGAATAATAGGCTCCTTTATTCAGAGGTGGCTTGTTTGGATGTTTTTATCCTGATTAAACCACATTTTTTGTTTCATGTAAAATATGCATGTGCTGATATAGCAACCCTCAGGCGCAACAAAGCAGCAGTGATAACTTAACATAAAAATAATCTTTGCTTTTTTACCAAACTGCTTTAGAGCTTTTACAAGTTATGTATCATGTATGGAAGCAAATGTTTTCTTTGTAACGGAGATGAATGTGCGCTATATGTCCAATCATGCAGACAAATCATGTAATTGCACCGGCCATGGTTTATCCTTCCCGTACACATTGGTTTTCATCGCACCTAACGACATCTCACTCGTGCTATCTGCAGCCATCATCTCCAGGATCGCAGTACGGATCAACCTCTTGGCTATTGCAGGTTCTGTGATTGTCTGCTCGTCTGGCTCTCTATGTCTGCGTGCCAGATGTTTGCCTTCTGGATGTAATCTGTGCACAATAACAGTTCATTCCCACTTTACAGCACAGCAACTGCTCCTGCTGCCATCCCTAAATACCACACACAGTCACACACTAAGATCATTCTACATCTTCGTGGCTTAGAGCAAATAGATTTAGTTGGATTTCACTTTATCTGGTTTTTAATTGTCTGAAGTTAGGATAATAACCCTAAAAAAGTCGTGCAGCCAGAGCCATTTAAGGGCTATATATAAAAACAATAAAACTGAAAAACACATCCGAAAGACAAAGTAGACTTTGTTTCTCTTCTCGCTTGTTTGGTATTTTGTGTGTGTGTTGGGTTGTAACGGGAGATAAAATATTCAACAGAGTGCATCAGCTTCAGTCCACTGAGCACAGCTGTTTACACATAAGTCACCAGCACACAAAGAAGCACACATTTAACTCCAGTGGCCCTCTTCTATAAATTCACACACATACACACGGCTGCAGATAGGAAGTAAGATATAAAGTCATGCAGGCCCTTTTCATCTCCTTTCTACGAGAAGAAATCATATGAGGTTGTTTTCATTTATCCATCTAATACTTTCCATGTATATAAACCAGAAGCATTCAAATGATTCAACCTTGATTCATTCTTTTTACCAAAACAATGCACCCTTAAAGTACCATGCTTTTGGGGGGCTTTCCCTTCCCTGTAGTGTGTTATATAGGTTTTTCTGCATGTAAATGGTCTGCAAAGGCTAAAATCCAAAAGTTCCCTCCCAATGTCTGAAATTGGATACCTTTGTTAACTTCCGTAACATAATGACGCCATTACGTAACACTCATGCCTTATTTGCTAATGCTCCAACACATTCACTTTGATAAGCTAAGGGACGGGACATCTCTAAGTGAATCACAACCGAGCCAGCCAGCTAACCAATCAGAGCAGACTGGGCTCTGGTTTCAGACAGAGGGTGAAAAGAGGTGCTGCAGCACAGGCAGTATGAGAAGAATAAAGACCTTTCTGAACATTTAACCTTGTAAACATGTCACGGTAGAGGCAAAGAATCCAAATAGGAACTTGAAAATTAGCACAATAGCTCATTAAGCCTCCTCACTTTAAAAAACAGGATGGAAGTAGTTTTAACAACCCTGCATGTCCCAGTGCTGCTCGGTGCTGCTCAGGAAGTAAAGGAATTAATGAATCGATAAATAAAGAAAAGGAGACATCCGCGGTGTAGGGAAATCACATGTTCACTGACACACACACACACACACACACACACACACACACACACACACACACACACACACACACACACACACACACACACACACAGACCAGCCCGCAGTGGATGCAGCGATCTTTCCATTATTCAGTAGTTATTTTCAGGCCTCTGTACCCTGACATAAATAACAAATCTGCGCCCATTAAAACCATTTGAGATCATATGAATTACTCCCATATTTAACCATCCATATTGCCAGTCTACTGCTATACATTGTACATCATACATCAGAAGTATTATGGACTGTATGTGTGTGAAGGCAGCATGCTTAACATTCTAGATTATGCATTGTTCAGTAGAGACAAAGCCAATCTGATACCATGCCAATCACAAACCTTGTATCCTCTAAACATCAGCTTTAACAAACTCACAAATTGCTTTTCCATTACGGTATTGCCCCTGTATTGTTTTGTATTTAAAATGAAGTGCATTGACCTCGCTTCGGGGCTGTAAAACAATTTCCCCACACGGGCAATCTCAGCACCCAATTACAATGAAGAAATCCCAAATCACGGATACAGGGTTCTTACAGGGCACACAATAATGCAGTTTAGCATCTCATTATTTGTAGCAAACCCAAAACAGAAACAAAAGCCAGAATATTATTGCACTCATTCTGATCATTCACGCTAGCTTTGGAGGCAACATGTAATTTAGGACTTGTAACCCCCGACTATTGGATGATGAGAGCTGCCAAGCTGCCAGCTTTGTTCAGTTTTAAATGACCGAGCTATCAGAACATCTGCTATGCTCTCATCACTTTCACTCCACACCTAGTTGTTGGCAGGCAGGCAGATAAGTACACACACACACCACCTGTTTGGTATAAACAAAAAGGTTTGTTCGTAGTTGTGTAAATACATGCTTATGTTTTCATCTCCATTGAAAACTGCAGTGTTACTAGGGGAAAATAACAGAGACTGTGAAATACATCGAGAGAAAGGCGGCTTTGTGTCCGCTGTCTCTGAGTTGTTTCCAACAGCTTTGTCTTCATTCTGCTGCTGCTGCTGCTGCTCTTTAGATCATGAATCCTCACTTGTCTCAAAACCTTAAACACTACCAAACATATCCTGACAGAAATGAAGCTTCCTCAAGTCAAGACTCAATCCACAAGTCCAAAAAGAGGTGGCCCGAGTAAGGAATTGAAGATGAGCCATCCACTTAACATGGCTAGCCCAATGGGCTGTTACGATACAGCTGGTGTAATCCTATCCCATGCCTTGTTAAGTTGGGCCAGTTATAGCAAAGGGTTGCAAATTTGACGATCTGGATAACTTGGAGAGATACCTAAAAAAAAAGAGATGGTTGTATGTGACAAATCCTATAGCGGTTTCTTGTTAAATAATACTGAGGTTATAATATAACCAAGAAACTTCCCTGCGTCACCATTTCAGATGCTAATAGTGTTGAATCTGCTCGAAAACACACACACACACACTCACACAAACATCCACATGTCCATCACCATAGTGGCACCCAGAGGTAATGTTGTTTAGAGTTCTTGTTCTATCTAGACATTCTCTAGGTGTTCCGCTGTTTCCAGTTTTCCTGCCAATCCTTCAGGTTTAGCCAAGGAGTGTGTGTCTGTGTGTGTTTCCCTTGTACAACATTGCTGATAGGTTTCACATGTGAGCCGTGGCTCCGGTCCAGATTCTTTTTATGGGATCGGTGGGATGTGTCCTTACTTACTCTTCTCTCTCCTTTGGTCCTCCTTTGCATGTCATGTCTTTCTGCAAAGAAGTATACTATTAAATATAGGCATTTAGTTATGTATTGTTTATTAAGACATACTGTTTATACTAGTATCTCTAATACTATTAAAAGGGCAATCAATGGTTAGCAGTACCAACTCTACCAACCCTTTGACTCCCTCCCCATTAGAAGAATGTAATAATTCCTGTCTCCTGCCAAGGCTCCTGTAACAACCCCACCACCACACACAGATGCACACCTACACTCCTTTTCTTTTACGTCTTCATCCTCCCTTCTCCCCTGACCTCATTACCCCCATGGATTTGTTTCCCTCTCTTCTTTGCCCTCATTTTGCTCACGTTGTTTCTACAGGCCCTTCTTTCTTTCATGTTATCCCTCATCTACCACAGCCTTTTAAACCTGTCACCAGTGTTATCTTTGAAAGCTAAAGTTCTCCCACAGCAGAAAATGTTTCATAACTCCAGAGCCAAACCACCTATCAACTTTTGTACAGTTCCCAAACAGATGATTGTTCTAACCCAAGGAACTTCTGAAGTTTTTTAAAACCATACAGCATACAATCATGCTTTGTTCACTTTAGGAGGACAGTTAAGTGGATGACTTCCCTCTATTCATTTTTTTTAGATAAAAACACATGGAAACACTTTGGATTGGGCATTGGTTCATTGTGTTTGCATATGTGTTTATAAGTGCCTGTGTACGCAGAAATGCTTGTGTTCTTCCAATATAAATAATAAGGGTTTGGCTAGCCACCGTTTTGCAGAATTTCCCAGAAACTGATGCATTTTCTTCTCTATTTCTATCTGACTATTTATGCATCCAACTGTCCATCTATAAATCAACTGTTGGGTCCAATGCCCAAATTCCACTGCATGGTAAAGCTCAATTTGTGATGCTTTCAGTATCAGGTACGTTTCTCAATTTAGATTTAACTATGGTTAGCACCCTATAAATACAGGCGGAAATTGGAAAAAATGTAATATCCATAACTTTTGTCAATAGGAAACCCACATTAAGAATTGCCCTTAAGTGATTTGAATCAAGTCTTGACGTCCTATAGATGGTAATGCGACAATAGATTCTGTTGTTAGATTCTTATACAATTGTGTTGACATTTCTAATTCAAAATTCACACCTATTGAGGCGAGCATTCACTCTCAAACAGTACACAGAATAACCATTTATGTTTCAGCTTGTTCTGATGTTGGTTAGCTTCTGTGTATAATACAAAAGGGATACAATTGCCATTTTACTGGGTCCCCCTTGAAAATGAGATGATATATCTGAAATGTTCCTGATACAAAAGATTTGTAAGTGTTACAATCATTACCCAAAATGTACATAAAGTCTGTCAATCTACCTGTAATTAAAAATGGCCGAAAAGTACTTATTGAGCCTTGGAAACCATCTCCTTGTGAACATATTACTGCTTGGTGAACAAGAAAGCTGTCTTTCTTTTCTTCAGAACAGTTAATGGCATACTTAGCTTAATGGCTTCTGCCACACTTAAACTCATTTCCTTTGTAGCTGACTACTGCTCACTGATGTAGTTTGCCATTCATTGCCGGCAGCCTTTTTTTTATCTTCTCAGTTGTTGTCGTACTTAGCTTCACACTTAAGGCTACAATTGCAGTCACATACCTTGTGGTGCTTTGTTGCACAATGGACTAATGAGCAATTCTGTCTGTAGTTTCCTCATATAAAGAGCTTTTGTGCTTTTAGTGACACAACTGTGTAGCTCACGGCTCGGCTCTTTTTTTAGCCACACTCTAAGCTATTATGGTGGTGATTTAACTACAGTCATGTGTTTGGTGTAATATCACCAATACTAGGTTACAGAAGGTTATTCTCTCTCCACGTCTACCAATCGTCAGAACTTGTGGTCCAGTGCAGCACTTAACGTTTAACCAGATATTATTGGTAGCTCGCTGTACAATGGGCTAATTAGGCAGTTAGTCTCAATAGAGTTTCCTGCTGTAAAGAACTCATTTTCCCACCCACTCATATACTGAAGAGGGAGCCATAATTAGGCTCGCACTTTAAAGCTACGTATAAATTGAAACTGCACTTTTGGTTTTTTAAGTACAGTTGTATGATTTGCCATTCAGATGACTGGCGATTACTTTCATCCAAAAGCATTCTGTTTTCCACCATCACATCTCATTACATTTCAAACCATAACATTTACCAGTCTTATTTTTGGTACTCCATGACTCGATTTTGGCTTTTCCTAGTTTCCTATCAATAAGAATTAATTATCTACTCTTTACCAATGTGTCACTTTTTGTATATCATAAGGTCTTGATAGATTCCCGTATTCAGATACAAATTGGTTTGAGTGATTATACACCTACGGTAGATATGTTATCCAATGATAGCTAGTATTCATTACCTAAAGGTGGAGTTTCCTATTAGAAAAAAAACAGTCAATCACATAGTCATTAAGTAAAGGAAACCCCTTACCACACACACATGCACTATGTCACCAATAATTTGAGCAGGAACAATATTCTCTCTTCCACACACACACCATACCCCACACTGTGTCAGTAGTCATTATTTAGGCTGACAGAGGTAGATTTATACCCAGAGCTCTTTCCATAATTGAACAGTTTTCGTCTCTCTGTTTCCGCCTCGCCCTGCTCAGTCAGCAGCTTCACAAAAATAACAGTGTGTGTGTCTCTGTGTGCATCTGGTAAACAGAACACCTACTGTTTCTCAGTTTGAGGTGTGTGCAGAGAAAGAGATGGGTCGCTGTCATTCAGCTGTGTTTAGGATGACCCATCTGCCAAACCAAAGATGTAAGATTGGTGTTTCCTTGAATCCTTGTGTTTTAAAACACGGATGACTGTTTTGTCATACAAGTTGACGTGTACACACACTCTGGCCCTTGCATATTTCAGTGTTGGCCTTTTCACAAACAGAGATGTATTCTGTTTTAAATAAACTGTAGTCGTGAAAGCATCGTAATCCGGTGTGGCCTAAAACGACCATCCCTAGTACGGTGTGATTTCAGTGAGAACATAATCCAATGTAATTGCTGGAAGTCAACAATAACAATGTTCTCTGATCACAGCATGTCCTATTTAGAAATTGTGGATCAACATATTGTTGAGAACCCGGAGCCTTTACTGGAGGCGTACGTTCTGAACGCTCTCCAAATGTGTTTTGTGGGAGCATCAAAGCAGGATCACTGCCAATATGATCAAGTTAGTGTTTTCTCAGCGCTTTTTGATTACATTGTACACTAACACATTTCTGGCCAATAAGAAAATATTAGAGTTTTTATTTTAGTACTGTGAAATGTAAACAGCACTAATCGAAAAAAAGGACCAAAGTAGCCAAACAGACTTCTAAAAGCACCCATAGTCACATATAGTTCATTACAATTAAAAAGCAAGTTGAAAAAGTTCATACCATAAAATAACTACAGTAGCCACATTTAAAAAGAGTTTAATTATAAAGTTATTTATTCGATGACCTTTACAGTAGCGACTGAGAGAGCCATGATGGATAGAAATGAGAGGGGGTAGGAAGATGATGAAGAGGAAGAGGAGAGGGAGGGACGAAATAACAGTACAGGAGACGACAGACTGAGAGGAAAATTGGATTAGACGGGGTGGGGAGGGGATGGAGTTAGAAACGGGAGGCTGACAGGAGCTGTTGTGTGGTCACTAATTAGGGAAAAGGTGGTGAGAGGTTGAAAGGGTCTTGTTCCCTTCTCCATGTCCTTCTCTTCTCTCTGTTCGTCTCTCCTCCTCATCTCCATTCCTTCCTCTCTCTTCCTTCCATATGGGGGGCTAATTACAGTGGCAAAGGGCACCAAATTAAAACAGCTTAATGTCAGCAGCTGGGAGCTACTTATCCAATGTTGATATCTAAGTCTGTCTGTGTGTGTGTGTGTGTGTGTGTGTGTGTGTGTGTGTGGTGTGTGGTGTGTGTGTGTGTGTGTGTGTGTGTGTGTGTGTGTGTGTGTGTGTGTGTGGTGTGTGTGTGTGTGTGTGTGTGTGTGTGTGTGTGTGTGTGTGTGTGTGTGTGTGTGTGTGTTGGAACGGTGATATGAGACCACTCTGTTTGGGCTTACATTATAATGCCGCATACTTTCACTGTGAGTAGACTGTGTCAACAACTGCATAAAGTTATGCACATACACAATACACATTAGAACTCAGAGCTATTAGCAAAGGCTAGCAAAGGGTAAGAGTTCACGCTAAACAAGATACATGCAGATACCCATAGATATCACCAAGTGAGTCATGGAAACATCTAGAACAACCAAACAAGCAGTAAATAAACGACCCAAATGTACTCAGTTGGCGGTTATAGCAGACATAAAATAACACCAGACAGAGTTACAGCACAGAAGGGAAGCGCTGAAAGGATGAGGGATCGCAGAAAAAAAAAGCAAAAAGAAAGAGATGCAGTCCTAACAAAAAATGATAGAATGATCTGCGGGCAGACAAAAGCAAAAAAGGATGACTGGAAATCAAAATATGCCTCAGGGAGAGCTGACAGAGAGTAAGAGTTATGGGGACAAAATTGCGGTTGTGGTAAAACAGAAACAACAGTAGATAGGGTTTCACAAAAAGTGAGATTGACTTTGCGTGTGTATGTGAAAGAGCCGTGTGTGTGTGTGTGTAGAAAGAGCTTTTTGCGGTGCTGATGGTGGCTTTTCAAAGCAGGACTGAAACTGGTCATATTTATTGTGACAAATGAGAGAGAGGCAGAGGGAGGGGATTTGCAGCACCGAATGACAGATGTAGGGAGGAAAGAGAAATGAAAGACAGAACGTGAAACAAATGGGAGAAAATAAGAGAGAGAAATAACTAATATTCTAAGAATAATTTGGCAAGAGGTTTGCGGCTTCGGAGCCTTGCGCCACACGAGCCAGACAATTTTCTGTTCCCTTACGTCAACATATAGACTTACTGCAATGTGTGTGTGTGAGAGAGAGCTGGTGAAGCATTCAGGGCTGTTTAAGGGACCAACGGTAGAAAACTGCTTATTAAGACCAGAAGGTCTTGGGGTTAGACCGACATACCCCACTGCTGACGTGTGTGTGTGTTTCTGTGTGTGTGTGTGTGTGTGTGTGTGTGTGTGTGTGTGTGTGTGTGTGTGTGTGTGTGTGTGTGTGTGTGTGTGTGTGTGTGTGTGTGTGTGTGTGTGTGTGTGTGTGTGTGTGTGTGTGTGTGTGTGTGTTTGATCTATCATACACTGGTCGCATGCTGCTGTGCACCAAGGTCAGTTCTAGTGCAGCATCTATCATCATAGCGTTGTGGGCGTTTGTGTGTGCCAAGCTGCAGTGGGTAAAGCGGTATGAAACAGTCCTAAGCTGATGCCAGCTCACTCTGGATCACGACAGACTTCACCCTTAATGCACAGTCCTAGAAATCAACGGTGAAGTGTGTACAAACATCATTAGTTACTGTATACAATCATAATCTGGTTTTGCCTTGCTGCTGCACTAACTGGTAGAATCATACCTTTTTCCCAGTGCGGTGAAGCAGCTATAGAACAAATTGTGAATGTTTAGAGCTTGAATTTGGTTATTGAACATCCTTCATTGTCCCAACCACTTACGTGACAGTGTGAGTTGTTACTTGGTGGTTTGGGCACCTGACCTGTCCGATTAGCCAGCATGCTAGTTAGCATGACAAGCCGCAACCTCCAGGTCTGAAGATCAAAGCACATGCAGGAGTGCATTGAGGCTGCATTCTTTCTAATGGCCAGCAGAGGGCAACTTCATTGGAACCAAAATAAGTCAGATTGTATAGAAGTCTATGAGAAAATGACTGAAGTAAATATTTCACTCATGAGTTTATGGTCTTAATCGCTAGTTTTTAACCCTTTTACAATATGTTTTCCATCTATGTAAAAGTTAGTATAAACATTTTATTGACCAAAACATTTCTTGTTTAGCATTTGGTTGTACTTAGCTCTACCCTCTTGTGTTAAAAAATAGTAGTTGACGATGTCAAAATGCCAAAACTCAAGGCTTCCAACCAGTACTCCACAAACCACTATGTGATGTCATGTTGAGTATGTCCAATTGTTATATTTCATTTCATTTCAAACCTTTATTTACCCAGGTGTATCCCATTGAGATCATTGATCTCTTTTTCAAGGGAGACCTGCTCAAGTAGGTTCCACATGAAACATAAAAACATAAACAGAACAACAAAAAGGACATCATACAGCATCATTACAGGGATTACAATTTACAATAACTATATACAGTGTATGGTTGTTAGCTAGTTGTTGTTAGCTAACATGCTGTTAGCTCATGAAGCTGATAGCTGGTGCTGTTGTGGAAATAAAAACTTGTTATAGAGGGCCACTGCAAAGCCCTCTATAACAATGTCAAAACATTCAAACCTGGCGACCATAGAAAAAGCCCACCCAACCTTTGTAAATATTTTCTGCAATGTCATCTCGTTCTGTTTAATTTAATTTATTCAGTTTTAACCTTTTTCTCCTTTTGACAGAAATCACCACTATACCTGACACTGTGACCCCCACCCTGCCCAGAGTGGAACAGACCACTGCTGCAATGAGACCAGGTAAACACGCACACACACACATCCACACACGCACACACTCACACTTAATTCAAGCACTCTCCAGCACAGCTTCTCCACACTCACTCGTCATGCAGATGAATTGCAAGCTCACATGCATTCATTCTGTCTCTGTCTCTCGTCTACACACACTTGCACACACACTTACGCTCTTAAGGTCAAACTCCTGATGTCATCATGCACCATAGGGTCTCCGGGCTTTGAAGTCGGTTGGATTCAAGAGTCCCACAGGAGGCTCTGTTTGAGTGAAAATAAGCTCTCACAGCGAGGATCTTACTTTCTCATACGCAAACACACACACACACACACACACACACATACACACACACACACACACACACACACCACACACACACACACACACACACACACACACACACACACACATGATAATATCATTTCACAGCTATAGGTCAGCAACTCTTGGGCATGGGGTAAAGGTATAGATGTAGTTCTGTTAGTTCATTGTGTGAGAACTAACAGTGACTTTAACTGAATACAGCATCAGGAACATCAAGTGTATTTTACAATGCTCTACTTTCTCTTTCCTTTTTTTTGTCATTTTCAATGTGTTTCCCAAACTACACACACTTCACTGTACTACTTTTCTTCATATCCATTTTCTGTCTACCTTCACTTTGTTTTATATTCTCAGCTGATTCTTCTGTTCCCTAACCCTGCCATTCTCTTGTACTCCAATGTTTGTGTTCAGCCTATTGAGGTGTCATATTGCATGAGCACTATTGCCAAAACATGCAAACACAATGGGAATCTCTCAAGGCACTATCAAAATGGAGAGGGGGTAGACAACAAGAAACTGAGAAAAAGAAACTGCAAAAAGTAAATGATGTTCAAAGCAGATGCACTGGAATATGTCTTAATTCAAAATCTTGTGTGTCTCTTTCCACCCCGCAGCCACCACCCCGTCCCTGTCGGCAGTTTGCGACTTTGAGCAGAGCTTGTGCGGCTGGTCGGCTGATCCCCAGTCAGGTGTGAGCTGGTCCCTGCACACAGCCAGCAGCAGCTCCACTGGACACGGCACACATGGATCCAGGCAGGATCTGGCGCTAGGATCAGACAGTGAGTACCGATTTGTTGGCAATCACACAAAATTGCATTTTATACAAGACACTTGGGTAGTATAACATAGAAGCGTTCTTAGTTTGTTGTTATTTCCACACTGTGTTACTAGAGTTTCAAGTCTGACAGTTCCCAAAATGTGTCATCTTGGAAAAAATGGAGCATGGGAGTTGAGAATGTATGCAGGAAACATGTTTTTTTTATTTCTGTGTCCAGCAATCACAGCCAAATGACATAATGAAAAACATGTACATGTTTCTGTTGTGCTAGCCAGTTAAATGCACGCATGTAAGGGGCATTACACCTATTTTCCCATGAAGTATTACTTTTATAACAGAAATTACCAGAAATATATAGCGTTTTAAAGGTTTAATAGTAAGATATCAAAATGTATTGGCATATGTCACCGACAACACTCTATATAAGTATTAAATATTAGTTTTGTATGCTTTCAAGTATGCACCTATTCTGATCATTATGATCATGTTATCACATTACTCACCATGTTTTCTCAATCAGACACAACTACTAGATCCATCTCTCTGACCTACCAAAAGTATTTCTCTGCCTTTAAGACCTCCACAGTTTTAGAACTAGGGTTGGGTATAGTTTTGATTTCAA